>NC_071282.1:4409105-4644105 GCF_023375685.1 Ictalurus furcatus
CCAAACAGAAGAACCTTTTCATCTACATTTTCTAATTTTGGGTTGGTGATTTGTTTGAATGCTTCAAGCTTGTCATTCTTTCAGTTGCCTGCTTGATTGCTTCTTAATTATTATTTAAGAGTGAACTTTAAATATTCTCCTGCTTCATAAAAACTAGTATATGTAGAGAATGTGAGCAGTGCTACTGTAGCTCCGCCCTCAGTCTGTGGAAAAGGAAGGCAGATAAAATGATGTCACTATACAAGTGCTGCACGGATTTGCTACTGTATGAGATGTACTGTTTTTTTAGTGATATTTTCACTTGAATGGCCCTACAGACCAAGTTTTACTGGATGTATTAAATGGTTTTCATGTCAAATTCCAAAGTTTACACCTGATAAGGAATGGGTTTTTAATATTGATATTGGCGTTTTGTTGCCGTATGCGGACTTCCTTTTTTGTATGGGTTTTTCCTGTGCAGCTAGTTTCTGGCATCTATTTGTGTAAAACTGGTGCACTTCACACCATTTGAACCCAACATCACCCCCTTTTATGAAGCTGAAATAGTTCATAATAATCAAAATGTATGCAATAATGTCTTATACAGAATAATGTAATAATGTCCTACAGACAGGACAGTTATGTAAAATCACAAGAATAATTTAAAAGTTTGAACTTATTGTGTTTTAAACAGTAGGGAAAATAAACAACTCTTTCCTTAAGCTTGCGTTGACCTGTCCTCGTCACCATGGTTCAGAATAAACTGATGTTTATGATTAGTTTTCTTTGCCCAGATTTCAAGCAAGTAGTTATATGTATAAGAGGTTACAGGCAGGGGTTGGCAATCAGTCCGATAGCAGTGCTTGATTAATTCAAATCTTGCACCACTTGAAGCTCATGTTCAAATACCATCCAAAAAAAAAAAAAATGAGACTCTGCAGGAGATCTGGGAAGGCCAGCGGGCGGGGAGGGGTTTACGGAGGGAAAAAAAAAAGTGACATGACAAAGTCAAAGCGCTCATGACCTTCAAGTAAGTGATAAGAGTGGAAGAGATGGCGGGCGGTACAATTTAAAAGATGAATCCTTGAAATGCTCCACTGGAGAGGGTAATAAGCAAGGCAAACCTCGCCCTTTTTTCCCCATGATCACAGCAATCATGACGGGACGAGAGAAACTGAGAGGCTTACGAACGAAAAATGTACTGATTCAAGGATGGGTGCTACAGAGTGGAGTGACTGAACGGAGAGCTGCCTGATGGTCTTCAAGGTGCTGTGTGTCAGCAATAAAGCTTTCAGAAGGAATCGTCTTGAATTTACAGATATTATAGCACAGAACTCTCAAATATGTCTAAGAAGCTTCACTAGCTATTACTACATAGATTTAGATACATAATATCTATATTTCAATAAGAATGAAGGTCCATTTCCAAAAATACACAAGTCTGTATCTAGCTGGAAATACTGACACAATTAGGCCAGTCCTGTGTGTGTTATGTTACGTTAGTATCACTTCAAACAACAAGGAAAATTGTAAGACTTCCATTTATAAAGGTTTATTCAAATACTGTTTTCTTCAAGTTGATGTAATGCTCGTGTTATGACACTTTCAAGGCTGGTTTAGATGATCACTCTCAGGTGATTTTTACTTGATTCGTGTCATACTTATGAAAAGTCATAACACCACAGTGATAGTTATGGGCATTTTGTCTGACCCTAGAGTAGCTCAGGTTTGGTTCCTTCCAACATTACGTAACTCTTGGACGAACCAAAAGTGTACTAAGTTACAAAGTCAGCTGTCGTAGATTTGATGTAGATTTGGTCCAAAATGATTCATATCCAAAGTCTAAGCAAGATAATGCCTGTGGTCATATCAGAAAATTGCTTCCACCTTGTCTGTTATTTGTGTTCAATTTTCTATGATGTGATAAATGATAGATGTCAAAGCAAGTCAATTATGATACTGATATAGACTTAGCAATAACATATAATGATGCAGCCCATAACCTTTTATGAGAAATTATGATCACGTCAAGTAAAACTTCACCAGCATTCATGACACTTGTCACAAATCTCATGACAGCCATTATAAACCATCCTATAAAACATATGCTAGCTGGAGCACATAGCAAAAATTCGCCCACGACAAGCTGTGATGACTTTATAGAAGTTATCATGACAGCTACTGGTGTGATATTATAAAAGCATATCATATCTGCCGAGACTTTTGATGTGGAGCCCAAGAAAGGCGTTATTACTGAAACATCAGCTATTAAAACGTAATCTATAAATAATCAAATCAAATTAAACATAGCAACACGTGAATGTATTAAGTTTGGTTTTTGAACAATGTAATTTAAAATGTACTGCATATACCATTCTACCACAGCATCATTGAGTTCCATGGACTTTTGTTTATGTTTTGCTATGTGCCTTTGTTTTGGTTTTGGTCCTGTCACCATCAGTGTCATATCATTGGTCCTATTGTGTTCACCTTTTTTATGTTCGAGCTTGATTAGCGTTCCTACTTTTATCCTGGCGTGTCACTGTCTAGTTGTGAAGTTGATTGTCTTGGGAATTACTGAGAACTCTATTCTGTGTTCTTGTTTCTCTTGGTTTTAACCAGACACACACTTTTAACCAGACATCACACCGAGCACTCATACTTGCATCCTGTCTCATTATCCAGCATGTTACAATCTAATCTAATCAGCAAGTTACACACTAAACCATTAAGCATCTAAAAAAAATACCCAGCAAGTTACAATCTAATAAACTATTTAACATGTTACAATCCAAACTATCCAACAAGTTACAATCTAAACTATCCAGCATGTTACAATCCAAACTATCCAACAAGTTACAATCTAATAAACTATTTAACATGTTACAATCCAAACTATCCAACAAGTTACAATCCAAACTATCCAGCATGGTACAATGTAGTAATCTATCCAGCATGTTACAGTCTGATGATCTTTCAAGCATGTTACAATCTAAATCTAATAAACTGATTAAAAACCCATGAGGAAATTGTTAATACTGTGAGATTTGCTGTAATGACACATGTATTTACAATTATATTTTTAAAGGCATGGGAAAAATTCAGTAAGCTTTCCACCAAGAAACAAGTCTTCAAGACTTCAAGGACTTTGTGCTTTCCGGTTTCGAGTGATAACTTTTTTTGCGGATGTTCCACAACATTAACTGACAAGTAATACTAACAAGTAACTTTAAAAATGTACACTTGTTCTTTATTAACTAAAAACTATTTGTGTTGACAAAATTACGGTGGTATGAGAGGAATAAAACACTTTAAGATGGGCTGTTACAACAAAATAAGCAAGTCTCTTGATTATTTTGCTATAACACTATGTCCTGAAGTGTTTTATTACGCACATATTACTCGCGTAATTTGGATGCAGGTTTGGACAAATGTCGCAGGTTTGGACAAACATTAAGTTATTGGATGTCATTTTGAGCAAAGTTACCTAGTTTTGTTTTTGAGCAATGGGATTTAAAATGTAAAGAACAAAAAATGCATTTATATCTGAACTTCTGTGCTCGGTTCTCAACAGTGTAAATTAATATTAATTGAAATAAATATAAAATCCATTGTGAATTCTCCAAATGGTAGGTAGGTGTGTAAATACATGATGAACGTGACAGAGCTTTTAAAACCACCTTTTTATTTAATATTTAGAGCAAACAGACCATTTTCACACTTTTAAATTGCCTTAATATTGCTACTCAACCTTGATAATTATCAAAAAACGTTTTCTGTAGCTGAGCCTATAAAGTTTTTTGTTGGGAAACACTTTTTAGCATTGATTCTTTAAATAATACATACAATTTGTATAATTTTGCACAAGGCTTTAATGATTAAAACCTATATTTGGCTGTGGAGTGTAAAAAGTCATGCTGCAATTTATAAGGAGGACAAACTTGCAACAGAAAAGCAAACAGCTTGATATATAATTCTCCAGGAATTCCTATGAGACACGTGAATACAGTTTCCATACATTATCCTGTTTGTTGTACCATTTCATGAAAGATTATTATAGTGAATCAAAGCTGATTCAGATTTGCGTTCCAGGATGGTGTGTTTTAGAGGATTAAATTAATCAGAGTTGGGGGTTTTTTGCCCTAATGGCTTTACTGGCAAAAGTCCTGCCATTATTTTTAATCCATCAAAAAAAAAAAAAAATCTAATTCACCTCTGTACTTTAGGTTAATACAGGCGTGTGCGTATCTGCTGCTGCGATACTTCTGTGCTGAATACACCAACCAGTTGGATTTATTCTTGCTATATTCTAAAAGGGTTTGTCCAAGACATTCACTTTTCATCCTTCCATCATTAAAAAAAAAAATTTTAAGTAGCACAATGTCTCAAATTTCTAGGACAACATTTTAAAAACATGATACAATTTGGACACTTAAAAATAATGGTAACTTTAGAGACATTTTGGTTTCTTAAACTGAAATATACAATTTTTAGTCATTTTTGTTGGTGCCTCAGTGAAATCCTCAATGTTAGTATCATGTGAAAGGTGGTTTGTAGTGAAAGATTGATATTTAAGGAAACAAAACTGTTTCTGCTATGCTATGACATCACTCTGAAGAAACTTTTCTCTGACTTTTATAACTAAATGTTACTTAACTTCAATACCCATATGAACATTATGTACCAATTTGTTTTTAGAAGATTCAACTGGTTGACTGTTGTTGTTTTTTTTTGTTTTGTTTTGTTTGTTTTTTAGGATTTTGTCCAAATTTGGGTTAACCTATATCAGATGGTCAGATGTATGGGTGATGTATCTATTACAGTAAAACATACTTTTTTTTTGCCTTAATAATCCAAATAAGGCAAAAATATCTATGCAATTAACTTAAAGGTTGTTGTAGCAGATGCAACGCACTTGTACAACCTTTGCCACATCTGTGGCTTATGAGCATATGTGCTTATGATAAAATCTTTTTTAAGGCAGGCATCAATTGATTTGTTTTGATTGATTTACACATCCATCCGAGGCTTGTCCTTGAACTTTTATTTCCTCATTATACCACTTTACTGATTACGTTTACATTTACGCCATGTGAAGATCAAATAAAACCTTTACGTTTCCATAAAATTGTCTTAATATTTTACAATAGGCAACATAAATAAGTGTTAAATATTAGATATTTGCTAATAGCATGTCAATAGCATTTAAAGTGAGCTTCTGAAAAGGTTTTAGAGGGTTTTTTTTTTCACGTCGTTATACCATCTAAGGCAAGTTTCAGTTTTACTCTTACAGTTTTAGTCTCTTTTAACTCCCGATTCACTACTGCTTTCAAAAATGTTTAGTACATGCATAATCCTAATTTTAGTTTTATTTCCTCTATCTTCATCACACAATTACAATCATTGCAGCTACAATGCAAAAATGTTCTAATATACAACTGGTTCTATAATAACACCTTACACAGTGACTTGTATGCTCTGCGTGAACTGATTTTTATTAAAACAACGGTTGTCACAACAGTGTGTGACAGGAATTGACTTGTTTCGTGGCCATTTCACAACATTAAATGCAACTATAAATGGATAAAAAGTGCAACGTGTAATTCCTGGATTAATTAGAGAAATGTAATTGTCAAATTACTGTGGTATAAGAGGAATAAAACAATTCAGAATGTGCTGGTATGGGAAATGAAATAAACGTCAGGATTCTCGCACACAGATTGTCTCACACCACCCCGTTGTTGCTTATTTTCCTATGAGATAATCCTACTAATCCACTTAACCTTGTTTTTCTACCAATTGAGAAAATCATGTTATTACAATACTCTAGAGAATGTCATCATTTATACAAGCAAAAAAAAACAAAAAAAAAACAACAACAACAACAACAAAAACCCCAACAACAGAAAAATATTGTAAGGGTTCATTTCCATACAAGGCCACATTCATGTGAATATAATTAGCTCAGAAAAACATGTTATAAAAGGCACAGATGGTATGGACTGCAAATCCAAAACCCAATTTTTCCTACAAAATCTCAGTACTCATTCCAGCCAGTCAAGAAAAAAAAAAAGCTGGCCGGAGGCCAGAAGGCCTGTGTGATGAATCCTGCATAAACTGTCTCCTCTTTGAGCACATTACCGTATTCTCTGCCAGAGAAGTTCACAATGCCGTAATTCATTTCTAATCTAATAAGCTTCAACACTAGAAAAGCACAAATCAGATTTGCTTATGGGAGGGCAAGCATGGGAAATTTCATTCCAATGAACTTTTCCTGCCATTTTGACAT
This sequence comes from Ictalurus furcatus, assembly GCF_023375685.1. Classification (NCBI taxonomy): domain Eukaryota; kingdom Metazoa; phylum Chordata; class Actinopteri; order Siluriformes; family Ictaluridae; genus Ictalurus; species Ictalurus furcatus. Next base: position 4,415,374 of record NC_071282.1, read on the forward strand.
ACACCGGGAGGAGATAATGCAATTTGCTGTGGACATTGGATGAATTATCTCTACTAATACAAATTAAAGGCACCAGGTTGTACATACATTTGTTAATTAAAGGCTATGGAGGTACATAAAGAAGACACATAACATTACAAAGAATTACCGATTCACTGATAAATCACTATTTTAAATCCAAGTAAAGTAGTCGAAAAGATCTCCAGACTACAATATATACCATAGTTATTGGACTCCTCATAGCTTTCACCTTCAAAGCTCTTTAAAACTAATAAATTGGCGCTTTTGCTCTAAGACTTTGCAAAAGGTCTTCTAAGGCTAAAGAGATTTACCAGTCCCTTGGCTCACGTTCTTCTTTTGGCCTTATTGAGAAGTATGCGATGCTTTACAGTTTAGTGCTGAATAAAAAAAAAAGAAAAGGATATTCAATAGTCCATCTCATCTGAGATTAAATGGGACCTAGGATGGACTAGATCTTAATAAAAGGGCAAACATTTAAGTGCTCCTCCAATTACGTAATGCCTTCAATAATGTCAAGGTAATCTGCTTCCCTTCGTATGCCTAAGCAGGGTCACTGTGCTCTTTATATCTCTGTCAATCTCAGAGTTATTGCTGTGCCTTGAAATAATTGAACACTCATGCCACAGGGGAGTGAGGAAAAAAAAAAATGAAAGTATTCCTGCCAGGCTGGTACACCGTACAGCCTAAAAATCATTTTACTACTGCACCCTATACCGTAGTGATCCGGTCATGAGTCACTCAGGATTGTTTAAAGAAATTAGACCCATATTATTCTCTGTTGTGTTTGGTCAGACGATGTTGAGTAATTTTCTATAACAGCAGCTCTGACGGTAGAGACAGTAGTGTTGTTACGCCACGGCGAACACGCGGCCGCGATACTCATCCTGCAGCCTGCAAACATGGCGGACGAGGACTACACTTCCCGGCCACGCCCGCACTCAAGTTCGCCTGAATATTGAGTACCAACACCTGTGCGGCATCATAAGTTATAAAAGGCCTCGAAGTAAACGCTCAGTTCTTGTGACTTAGTTGTGTTACCAAGCCTTTAGCTATCGTCTGGATTCTCCTGGTTCTTGGACTTATCTGCCTGTTATTCGATTACGATTCCCTGCCCTGCCTCGTTTGGATTGTTCGCCTGATCGCCTGACTTCTGCCTGTTTCCCGTGTTTACTCTCCTGTCATTTCTACACACGCTACCCCGCCTGTCCGCGCTTGTCTCCAGCAGGTATCGTGACAAGTGTCTGCAAGGCAAATCACAGTTTACTATCAATCCGCTCATTCTAATGTCATCTTTTCTATAATAACAACTCGGTCACAGCGATTTATTAAAGACAAACGTGTTACATCATCTAAGACATCATCTAAGACAGGCCTGGAAACAAAAAACGCAAAACGTGTTGTTACGTAGCAAATATTTCATTGATATGGCGAAGCTTTTATTATTTTATTTTTTTTTAAAGAGATGATTGGAAGGAGTCTCCAGTGTCAGTGCTGTTTTCCACTACAGGAAAGTCTTCAGGAGAGAGGATTTTGTGCTTTACGGTTTCTGAGCAATGTGACAAGCTAGGTTTTTTGTATTATTAATTCGAAAGAGACACACACACACACACACACACACAAAGAGAGGCTGATGAGGGAATGACTTTTTATAGCTGCTGTAACATAAATGATAAACCAAACTAACGTGCCATTTTATTCATTAAATGTACCTGTTTAAAAGTTAAGCGTACTGTAAATGTATTGTTCTTTAATAAACTGCTCCATTATAAGAGGAGTCAAACACTTCAGGATGTGTTTTTATTGGAAAATAATTGACACACCGTGACCTATTTGTTGATTATTTTCCTTTTATTCCTTACCTTCCATAATGCCTGTATTTTGCTCGGTGGGGAAAGGTTTCCTTAAAACATTCCGGGTTATTCAATGGCTTGAACAGGTATTGGTTTAATCATGCCAGATCTCTAAATAACCCTAATCTAGAAATTATATCTCATAAGGAGGTGTTGTAACTTTGCATCATATAAAAATGCTTCATATACCAAGAAACATCGCACCGGTGGTTTGAATCGGCATCTGAACAGCAAAGTAATCATCATTATCATGATTGGTATGGCATTTTTTGAAAGGCGTGCTGAGAAAGCAGATATTCAGTGCTTCCAATTATATTTATAACACGCCCGGGACAAATGACTGCCTCTGCACACTGTGGAATGAGTTCTGGTGTGTGTGGTTTTGGCCTTGGGTAAAAATAAAGGCATATATTTTTAAGACTTACTGAATAATTTGAAAGGTGAACCAATTTGTTTGATCTCCCCCCCCTCCACACACCCCCCAAATATACTTCTATGTATGGATCCATTGAGAGCTTATCACAGCTGCCAGGTGGGATGTAAAAAAAAAAAAAAAAAAAAAAAAAATCAATAGTCTAAGAAGGATATACCTCTTTTAGAATTTTATTTTACAGGCAGAGATTAGACATGACACTCCTTTCAACAAAACAGGGTTCTTTGTATTTGGATGTCGGGGAACATTTGCACCACCTTCACTCTCAGAACAAACAACATCTGTGAAACATTAGTGATGCTCAGGACTGTCTGGTCAATCATCATGGAGCTTCTGCATTTGTGACTCACCTTCTGCGCTTGTGGATAGTCCCACAAGGATTTCCAATTTCCAAAACAGACTGTACCTAAGTCTCACCCTTGCTTCAGTAGATAATGTCAGCTGCATACTGCAGATAACAATGCAGATGTATATGTATAAAATAGTATAGAAATTACTTTTAAAATAATACATGCTCTACATATATATATATATATATATATATATATATATATATATATATATATATATATATATATATATATATATATAATACAAGCTCATGACCAATAGGGGTGAAAGCCATACAGTTAAATTATTGTTAAATATTACAATATAATACAATGCACTACAAAACAATATAGACTTTTGCTTTCAATGCTTGCCTTAGATTATTCTAATCTTCTCACACATATTTGATTGTCTTTTTATTGTTCATTTTGAAATTATCACTTGTTATTATATTACAATTTGACATCAAAGGAAGAATAGCATCTGTTTCTTCCCTGTTTTTTTTTTTTTTTTTTTTCAGGTTTAAAGGCCCGTGCTTGTGTAGAAAGAAGGTGACCTGGACGCTATTGAGAAAAACCTCCTTAAAAAATTAGGCAACCTCAGAGGCGTGAACTATACCTACGTAAATGGCGCACTTATATAGCGCTGTTACCCAAAGCGTGTGTCTCATTCACCCATACACACACATTCACTCACACACCAATGGTAGCAGAGCTACCATGCAAGGCGCTAACTTGCCATCGGGAGCAACTTGGGGTTCAGTGTCTTGCACAAGGACACTTCGGCATGCGGAGTCACGTGGGCCGGGAATCGAACCTCCAACCCTACGATTAGTGGACAACCCGCTCTACCACCTGAGACACAGCCGCTGATGTAAATCATGTAAGTGATTTGCATCTTGCAATCTGAATAGAGCAGTCTAAAAATCAAACTCTGAATACGCATAACTTGCATATTCATAATGATTTATTGAATTTGGTTCCTCTGAAGGTTTCTTCCTCATGCCAGTTTTTCCTCGCCAATATCACATCTGGATTTCTCATTAGGGATCTAAATCTACATCTGGATTTCAATGTCTACTGTTAAACGTGCTTTACAAATAAAACTGCACTGAAATGAATTACGGCCTCGTAAGGCCGCAACTGACAAGCAAGCCTGCCATCAAACGTTCCAATAAAACAGTACAACAATACACAGAAAATATAACACAGAATGACAGTAACAGTCAGAGGACGTTCCCAAAACCAGTCAAGCACTCACCTGCTAAAAAGAAATCTGTGCTTCCTGCTGCATGACTGATCTATTCTCAGCTCTGCTGTCTTCACAGATGACATCAACTTTATGTCAGTCTCAGACCTGTAAAACGTCCACTAAAAGGTTTTTTACACCATTTTGTGATGTTTGAAGTGAAATTTTGAAGCATAATGCAGTCCATTTCTCCCAGAGAGCTCATCTCCAAGCTCAGTATGATACACATCAGTCAGTCAGTGTATCACCTGCTATATTATTGCTCCTTGAACCATGGATATACGCACGGCCAGGTCCGGCAATTGCTCTCCATGGGAGTGTTTTGAAGCGAGTATCACAGAAGTGCTGGAATTTGGTCACCTCATCTGTGAGGGAACGGATTCGGCATAACAGTGCTTAGGTGTTTAGTGTGACTTATATCATAAAGTATATCATTACAATTACACTGCAATTACACTGATTTCAACCAATTATCCTGTAGTGAAGCCTTTCATGGATTGAATAACAAGTTTAACCATGGTCCTGTTGAATTCTCAATTAGGTCAGAAGGTGCTTTATTTTTTAGACAAATCAAAGGTCTGTATTAATGCTCTCGTTGGAATACTTTAGTGTTTCTATGGTAACTCATTCACAGAGATTGTACAGTACGGTGGACAATCATACGTTAATAATTATTTTGCAAGGAGACTTTTATTTAACATTTAAGATAGAACATTTCAGTTGATGAGGTAAAGTGGTTTGTTTACACTTTGCGGTTTCTCAGTACCATTTATTTTTTTTTATTTTTTATCTTAACTTTAGAAGAGAGTGAAAAATAGAGGCTGGTGAGGTACTGTTTATAGCTGCTATAACAAAAATGAAAACAGGAAGTAAATTGTTTTCTGGATGTTTCGCTACTTTGAATGTATCTATAAATGGATAAAAAGTACTACACGTCATTCTTTAATGAAGAGACCATGTAAGCATGAGCAAAACTGCTTCGGTTTAAGGGGAATGAATCATTTCAGAACAGGCTGTTATTCAAAAATAATATTCAACTTTGGAGGGTAACTGTAACTTCAGTTCATTTTGGGCTGCATCACTCCACCCTGTCACTGATAGCACGCCCTGTCAGGTTTTATTCCTTACTTGTCCACTGGGCTGTCATAATACATATGTCACAGTTAAATACACCAATTTCCTTTCGTCTTAAAAAAGAAACCAAAGAAAAACCTTTTTATGACTTTTTTGATTTTGTAAATGTTACAGGAGCCATGGTCGACCAGAAGAAAAAATGGAACACACTTTAATTACACAATTTTATGAATGAATTAGTTTATTCTTTATCCTTGAGTCATTTCATTAGGGTAAAAGCAGCTGGAAATCTAATGGCACGTCAGCCGTAAAATTCCCTCCAAACCGTCGACTCGTTTTGACACGAGCGTCTTTGTTTAAAAAGAACTTCATTTGTTAACACATTCGCGTTTAGATTTCCTGTTTAGCCTGGCTGGCTCCATGGTTGACCATTTCCACTTCACAGCAGCTTTTAAACTGCACTTTGCTCCGCATGCAGAACGCATTGCGTGATGAGCCACGGCATTAGCGAATTGAAAGCTAATGTCAGTCGCAAGTCACATTTTTCACCGTGCCTCCTCGTGGATGAACATCAGAACCATAACGTCTTCTAAAGTACGAGCTGTGAAGAATAATTAAAAGGCCTGCCATAGAAATCATAGAAATGGCGGAGGTTATCCCTTATCACTGGGAGATCACAAATTCGAATAAAAAAAAAAAATGGCCTGTTTTCCAAGAGAACTGAACAACCCATGCTCTTTGCCAGTTTTATCAGAAAGACACTGGCTTATTGTAGGCGAATGTATACAGAAGAGTAGTAGTGCTCTCCTCCAAGCACTTGCCCATGTCTTATGATGCAGTGGTTGGCGTGATGTATTTTGGATGTAAGAAGGAAAAACTGGCTAATTCATCGGAACGGCCAACTCAAAACATACAAAACAGGAAATAGTGCACTTTGCCCACCTCATAAAGGTGGTATAAAGTAATGAATTCAATCCAAGTTTATTTCTGCTGCTTTCAAATCTCTTTCGCAGCCAATATTGATTGATAACAGAAAGAAAACTCTTATGAAGATGAATAGATATCTTACAATGTGCCATACTTGAAAATCAATATATGCTTTATCGATTAACTACAAATGATACATAATGACGAATGGCCTGAGAACATCTTAATAATTAATCAAGCATCACATGTCCTCTACTTGAAGTGCAGAGTGGATAATTAGTTCATTGCAGTCAGGGTGAAGACAGCATCCAGATGCTGCACTCACTAAACGGTCACAGTGCCAGCTCTCACCTCTCCAAAATCTCCTTGACTAATATAGCATTCGGGCAGTGTTAATGCAGTGCAGCTCTCGAGAGCCACTTGGTCAATGCCTGACTTAAAATCCTGCACAATGACTCAACGATTTCTAAAACACCCGCTGAGACTTTAATTGCGGTTTGTTCTCACTTGAGATTTGTCACAAAAATACGCTGGTGATTGAAGACCATGTATGAAATTTAAACATTTGTACAGACCCTCTTCACGCTATTCACCATCCAGCTGCTAATAACTACCGTATTCATTTAGCGTTTTCTATAGAAAAGGAAGAGAGCTGTTCATTTCCACACTGCAGGAAGAATCTTCTATTGCTACCTGTTATTTATAAACCCATTCTCTATGAACTGCTTAAATATATCAGCTCCTTGTTACATTGGAAATTCAATACCTATAATACCAGAACAATTGATCAATAGACTTTAGAGGACCTTGAAACTGAAAGCTCTAGTTATACTAGTCTATTTGAATTAGGCTATGAACCTAGAGGTATTCGATTGCACATAATGTTTTACTGGTTTTCTGCTGGTGTTTTTTTTTTTTTTTTTTTTTTGGTCTCATATTTTTCTGACGTTGGACAGCTAAAATAGGGGCTTGAATGAAATAGGTATATAAATAAATAACTAAATAAATAATGCTATAATGCTCAACAGCCATTTTCATCGATTCCTTTCAGATACTTTCTACAACCCTGGCAAAAATTATGGAATCACTACACTTAGAGGTTGCCCACCCATCTTTTTTTTACATTGTAGCAAATAAACAAATTACAGATATGACATAAAACACTTTTTGTTTAATAGCTGACCATTCTGGCTTTGTGAAACATCCCTCCAACAAGTTAAATGAAATTATTTTTAATGAATGGCATATTTTTTTCTAGATCACGTAGAGGAAAAAATGATGGAATCACTCAACGTTGAGGAAGAAAAAAAATCACAATTAGTACTTTATTATTTGAGGCATGGACTTTACTAATGAAAAGCAATATTCTCCATCAAGCTGGTTCCAACTTTCTCGAGTGGTGATTGACAGATCAACTTTACAGGTCCAATTGTCATGGAGCAATTTTTTTCAATTCCACTATAAATTTTCAGTGGGATCGAGATCTGGACTGTTTTCTGGCCAGGTCATTGAGGTGATCTGCCTTTACCGAATAAAAGCTTTAACACTCTTGTGGCAAGATGCATTGTCATCCTGAACAATGACTTCATCGTCACCAAACCTATTTTCTATCGATGGAATGGGAAAAGTTCTCCACTTGGAGCGGTTTGTCACTACGTAACTGAACGTCAGTAAAAGAAGACGGCGGTGTTGTAATTTTATATCTTCAGAGAACGGAGGCGAGACCAGTGGATTACTTTTTTTGAGGAGCTTACTCAACACTGCCATTGACTGTTGAGGTCTCGCCCGGTCCTTTACCTGACATGCAACCCCATGTCATAAATGAGTCGGGAATTTTTTATTATTTTCTTCAGGCAGTCATCTTTATATGTTTCATTAGAACGGCACCAGACAAAATTTCCAGCATCGTCTGCTTGACCAATGCAGATTCGTGATTCATCACTGAATATCACTTTTATCCGATCATCCACACTCCATGATTGTTCTCTCTTTAGCCCACTGTAAACTTGTTTTCTTCTGTTTAGGTGTTTGCGTTTGGCTTTTCTATACATAAATCGCATTTCATTCAGCCGATTTCTTACAGTTCGGTCACAAACACTGACTCCTGTTTCCGTCTATTTGTTTTTCATTTGTTTTGTTGTGCATGTTCTATTTTCAAGGCATATCTCTTTGAGTTTTTTTATCCTGAAGCTTTGACATCTTCCTTGGTCTACTCGTATGTTTACCTTTTATAACCTTTCCATTTTAATTATACTTTATACAAATTTTAGACACAGCTGACTGGGAACAACCAACATCTTTTGCCACGCTCCAAATGCACACCGTCAGATTTCCTTCTTGAAGGAGTTTTATATCCTTTCCATTGTTTCAACTGACAACTCTCTTCTTGGTGCCATGTTTCCTTTCAATTAAGTCCAACAGCTCGTTAAGGTCTGTAAGCACTCTCTTTTAACTGCAGGCTATTTTGCATTTTTAGTATTTTTAGTGCTGGTGTTTGTTTTAGAAATGCAAATTACAAGGTGATTCCATCATTTTTTCCTCTGCTTGATTTGGGAAAATATGCTATTAATTAAAATAATTAAACTGAATTTGTTTGAAGGATGCTTCATAGAGTTGGGGTACTCGTTATGAACGGACCGTTTTCATTATTGGCGATAACTGTGTGAAGATGGCACAGGAGAGCGTGGTATACTACATTTGCTGTTTAAAAGCGCTTCCCAGATTACCGTGAATGATTTTTTGAAGTTGGGTTTCTGATGACATGAAATAAAACTATTAAATGGCAATAGCAACCTGTAATAGTGGTATTTTGTGTTACATTTATGTTGCCATTGGTTTGTGAAGGTTAAAAGATTAATTTACCAGCTCAGTGATGAGTTTACGATTGCAATTTCAAATCTTTATTCAAAGTCTGGACTCGACTCGGACTCAGCCATTAAGGATTCGGATTTGGACTCGGACACCGTTGGTTAAGGTCTTGGTCTCGACTCGAACTCGACAAAGGTGGACTCGGACCCAACGCTAATGTTTCATGAAGCCAGAATGTTCAGCTATTAAACAAAAATTGTTTTGTGTCATATCTGTGATTTGTTTATTTGCTACGAAGTAAAAAAAAATCCAGGTGAACATCCTCTAAGTGTGGTGCTTCCAATATTCCAAAACTCTTCAATATTTCACATCTGTTTATTCAGTCATTCATCTTTAGTGTGCATTTTATACTGGTTAGGGTCACAGTGGATCAGGAGACTAGCCCCGGGAATATGAGGCTGGGAATCTATAACAGTTCACCACGCACACACATTCACACACTCATTCACACCTCTGGGCAATTTACAGTAGTCTGTATAGAGTTGAGAGGAAAATGGAAAACCCACGCAGACGGTATCCAGAGTTCAGGAGATGAGCTGGATCCTAGAGCTGGAAGGACCCTGGAGCTGGCAATGCTACCCACTGCACCTCTGTGTCACTCTGCATCTATTTCATTACTGCTAATCATAGTAATCCTGCTTGCTTGCGGGAAATACACCTCATATTTTCCGTGGTCCCGGACTATCTCAGTCCTGCACATTTAAAACGCCTACTCTAACACACCTGAGCACTAGATCCATAACCATACAAAATATCATATCGATAAGACACAAAACTCTCGATTTGATCCATTGACATATCGAGCAATACACTGAACAGTCTAAATAATTAAGTAAGCTATTTGTCATAAAATACCACTTATCTTATGTGAGGTGTAACAAAAATTTCAACCTAATTAAGCTCTCCTCTCTAAAAAGTATCTTCATCTCAAATTATAACGTGCCACAGGAGAAAAAAAAGAAACTGCTCCTAATCATGCTGCTTTTTATGATCAAATATTCCAGCGTATGAAATACAGGTATATTAGCTTGGGTAAATGGCCTCGGTAAGCAAGAACTGAAAAATTCCCACAGTTCCTTTAGATCTGGTGTATGGGAGAATGTTGGCTTCCTGGTAAGTTACACAAATTGACAGAAAGAGAGCTACATGACTGACAGCAGAGCTAGCTAAGAGCCAAATGGATAAAGCCTCATGCTTCAGATACACCCCACCTTTCCTGCTGAAAAAACAAACAAACAATAGAAATCATCGTTCTAATGGTTTCCACTACAAATACCATTAGAAACCATCAGCTAACTATTAAAAGCATTACCATTACCAATATTGGTCCATAATGGTATCCACTAGACAAAACATGCCAGCAATAGAAGGCAAAAAATTACCAGTAGAGACCCACAGGGACCAGTTTCCATTAAAAGCTATACAATTCCAATTATAACCAGTAAAACCATTAGAAATTCTATGAGGGTTTCTATTGTTGTTGTTTTTCAGCAAGGGTGTGAATCACGTCAGGGAAAGCTGACCATGTGTAATTCTGTTACATTCTCATTCACAGCTTTTATTTTGATCCATGTCATTTCAACTATTGCACTTTCATAATAGAATGTTTTAATCTTTTGAACATGGAAACCTAAGGCACGTGTACAGGCAATTAATTTTTACTGTATCAAAAACACCTCCACATCACATCTGAAGTTTAAGGACGAGAGTTAGGAACCTGCAGTCTAGAGGAATGCTCAAATCATCTGCTACTCAAAAAACGTAAAACTAGTTGTATTCATACTTACTGCTGAATTGCATGTGGTCTGCTTGTGCGACATTTGACCTGGCAACTTTCAATAAGAAAGTTGCATTCTGTAAAAAGTTAACAACTTTTTAAAGAATCCCAGAAAAAGGCTGTCTCTGATGGCTTTGCTGCCAAGTCATGTCTGTAGATACCTTCAGGTATTGATTTTACCCTAGTAAAAAGACAATATTCTGTGTTTGTTAAGATTTACTTGTAAGTTCTGCTTTGCCTGGAGCTGACTCGCCCTTTAACTCCTTCCCTCTCTATCTTTCTCAGATAGTCAAAATCTGAAATAATCAAAGCAACAAAGTAAAAAAAATATATATATATATATATTATTTTGTCTTCTGGGAAACATGTAAATATATTAAATAGCTTCCGAAGGGCAGTACTAAATGAAAAAATAAGATCTATACAAAATAACAACAATTTACACCAATCATTCTGTTTAAAAGTTTACACCCTCCGGCTCTTAACGTATCGTCTTGCCTTCTTGAGCGTCAGTGAATGTTTGCACCTTATGTAATAGTCGTGTACGAGTCCCTCAGTTGTCCGCAGTATGAAAAGATGGATCTGAACATCATATAGTCGCTGTTGGAAAGGGGTCAAATAGGTAGAAGATGCTGGAAAGGCAAAGAATGTGCAGGACCTGGAGGATTTTTCTGAAGAACAGTGGGTAGTTTAACTGCTCAGGATAGACAAGGGACTCATGAACAGCTCTCACAAAACATAAACACAGTCGGTGATCATCCAGGTAACGACACACAGTATTAAAAATCAAGTGTGTGTAAACTTTTGAACTTGTTTAGATTCAGTTATTATTGTGTTTTGTGTCTTGTTGACTATATGCAAACATCTGTTATGTTATTCTCCAACCTCATCAGGCCTTATAGGAGAAGACTCAGAGCTGTTATCTTGGCAAAGGGAGGTAGCACAAAGTATTGAATAAAAGGGTGCCAATAATTTTTACACACCTATATTTAACAAAGATGTTTTTGGATAAACCTGTGTTTTGTTTGCGATTCTTTGATATCTATGAGAGCAGAGTGTTTTTGTGATTTTTTTTTTAAACAAAAGATCAAAAGGTTAAACAATATAGACAATTTTTCACAGCCTTCTTTGTTCATGTTTACCAAGGGTGCCAATATTAGTGGAGGGCACTGTATGCATGTGATGGTGTCATGGTACACTGTGCTCCGGTCACCAAGTGTGCCAGATGTTGTGTTTCCCTGGTAACACTCTCAGTTCCTCTCTAAGGGACAGCATGCTTTCATTTATCTGTCTCTAATGTGTGGACAATTGACTGACTCACTGATCCTGATCAAAGCTCTTTCGACATTTCTTTAATTATCATGCTGTATGTCTGTGGGACTGAATTCTGGCAAAAACACCTGCAAAAAAAATATTGGGCTTTGGCAAAAATTGTTCCAAAAAACACTTTGACATTTCTACATAAAATGATTTCACCAGAATGAAAAGGAAACGTTTGCATTTATTTTTACTCTTTAATCTTGCCTTGGCTGTCTTCGTGAAGAGATCATGTTGGCCAGCAAGAGAGTTTAACAAATATGGTGGTTAAATAAATCAGTCTGACTAAGGATGTCTAAAGACTAAAGATAGTGAATATTACAATGTGATATACACATAAGCCTAATCAGTAGCGGCTCAGTGGTTAAAGGCTCTGGGTTATTGATCAGAAGGTCAGGAGTTCAAGCCCCAGCACTGCCAAGCTACCACTGTTGGGCCCTTGAGCAAGGCTCTTAACCTTTAATTGCTCAGTTGAATAAATGAGATAAATGTAAGTTGCTCTGGATAAGAGCGTCTGCCAAATGCCATAAATGTAAAAATGTAAATGTAATCAATTCAGCTTGATATCAACTGTCAAAATGATTCTTCTGCACCACAGCTGGAGTGAAATCTTGAAATTCACCTTTCGGGGGTAACAGGAGGTTAAAATGCTAGAACTATATTTGTGGTTGAGATAAGAGAGAAACATAGTTCAGGAGAGTCCATAGGTTTCATAACTATATATATATATATATATCAGAAAATGTCAGAATTTCACAATGTGAAGGGTTTTCCCAGGCCACCAAACATATATTGTTGATTTATCTTATTGGTCTCTCTTGTCTTTGAATATCTTCCTGTTTTTCGTTTCTTTTCTTTTCTTTTGTTTTAGCCAATCATCTTATCAGCTGTGAAAAAAATATGCCAGTTTTATACTTACCGTTTGCCTTGAGCTTTGTATCCTAGGGCCATGTATTTGCACCTGGAATACTAAAAAGAGTTAGGATTAAATCAAACAGGGTTGTATAATCCCAAAGCATATGTATTTTGTACACAAAACATTCCTAACCCATTTAACTTGTACTGAAACAGTCCAGGATATTTATCCAGAGTGTGCCTGTGTGTTCGTCTGGCTACAGATATCAATACTTCGGCTGCGCTGTCGCATATTTGTTTGCCTTTATTAGCTTTCACATTTAACAATATCACATTGAAAGCATTCGTTTATTAATTTGAAATATTACACCACGTACTTTGCCGTGCAGATAATTAATACATTGTGTGTGCGTCAGTCTTGAGCGATCTCAAATATCACCTTATCTTCCTTATCGTCCTTCATTATATTTAACACATCGATGCAATGCTGCATGATTAGAGAATAAAATCTACAGGACTGATGATATGACTAAGTTCACCTCCAGCCACAGCCATAAAAGCAGAAGAGCTTGGCATGGCATCTGATGTAATGTGAAATGAATATCAATAGGGGGGTGACTACAGAACCACAGACAGGATTGGATTTGAACGCACAGTTTGAATGATGAGTGAGGAGAAGTGCGGCTGAAATGGTCTTCATAATGATTTCTGACTACAGAACAGTCATTACATGGTTCAATATGCTGTGAATCGAAACAGCGAGTTTCCATTTTCAAGTGCAAAGCCCTTTACTATTGGTTGAATCACGTGTACAACTTGAGCCTGGCCAGATTGGTGATACTGTAGTTGGTTATCCTCTTAGTGCTGAGAGATATTGGAATAGAGTGTAAAAAGAGATCTCTGCGAAAAGAGAGTGATTTCCTTCGAGGTAGCAGTGGTATGTAGAAAATATACTCGGCAAAAAAAGAAAAGAAAAGAAAAGAAAAAGAAACGTCCTCTCACATTCAACTGCTTTTATTTTCAAACTGAGACACAAACTGAACAAGTTTCACAGACATTTGAAGTTGAAGTTTTTTTTGAAGTTCCTCCAGATTCATTTGGATGCACTTCTCTGTTCCTGTAACCTTCTGAATTCATTCTGCTGCTACCATCATGAGTTTCGTCATCAATAACGATTAGTGAGAATGTTCCAGAAGCAGCCATGCAAAAGCCCAAGCCATGACACTACCTCCACTATGTTTCACAGATCAGCTTGTATGTTTTGGATCATGAGTAGAACCTTTCTTGCTCCACACTTTGGCCTTTCTGTCATTTTTGTTGAGGGTTACTGTATCTTGGTTACAGAACGTCTGTGGCTCATCTCTGTATTTCTTTGTGAAGTTCCACCTGGAATTTTGATTCTTACTGTTGATGAGTGGTTTGAATCTTGTGATACGGACTCTATATTTCTGCTCTCGAAGCCTTCTTTGAATGGTGGCTTGTGAGACCTTCACCCCTGCCCTGTGGAGGATGTTGGTGATGTCACTGACTGTTGTTTTTGGGTTTTTCTTCACAGCTCACACAGTTTTTCTGTCATCAGCTGTTGTTATTTTCCTTGGCCAACCATTTCGGTGTCTGTTGCTCAGTACACCGGTGGTTTCATTATTTTCAGAACATCCCAAATTGTCGTATTGGCTATACCCAATGCCTCCGATTGATTTTTGCCTCTTTATCACCTTCAAAATGGCTTCCTTTTCTCTCATAGACAGCTCTCTGAACTTCTTTTTGGCTTATCCTTTTTAACAACAACTGCAGGTGAAACTGAAGGCGAAAACCAATTGTATATTGTTTAAACAATCAATATAACATGACACACCTGGGTAACAAGCAACACTTGTCAGTCACATGTTCCAGTATTTTTGCTTGCCTACAAATTAGGTGGTCTGATACAAAATGTTATGTCGTTTAATGCATCTACATACATTATAATATAATTCCTGGAAATAAAAGCTGAAATTCGAAACTTTCTTGTCATATTCATCTTTTGATCTCAAACCCAAATGTCTTCAGTCTACAGCAAAAACAAATGAATTGGCCTCGCTGTTCCAGTAGTTTCCGTGGGGACTGTCCATACATTTCCAGTTGCAAAAAATATTTTCCTAAAAGAAGGTCCTTTAATGTATAAAGTATAATGTTAAAGTTTTTCCACGCAACTGGCATGATAGCAACTCCCACACATTTACTTTGTCAGGCTATATTTGTTACAAGTTCATATTGAATTCATTCTTTTCTTATTCGATATCCAAGCCAACATTTTTGCTGGGTTTTTTATTGGCTCAATACCCAATTACTTGGGTACTGGATTTGTGCCATCTCTAGGATTAATTTTTGCCTTGTTTTCAGGGTATTGTACTCAAATCCTGCTAATCTTTTTTTCATTGTATTTCTCTGAAGGCATCTTAGGAGAAACAGTTATGATGAAGTTGATACCATAATGAAACCCAAGTGAGAATCTCCATTAAATCTAATGAGGAATTATGTCTATGGGCCAGAGCTAAAAACACAGTCGCACAGTCTGACCAGGAGTTCAGTTCAAAGAGCAGAGATAAGAGCCAGAGACCCCAACTGCACATGTGAAAAATCTTCATTTTTGAGTATGGAGGAGCGCAAATAGCTGGATCGTCATTGCCAAGGTCACAGAGCCTCGCTATTTAATCATGAGACTAGACATCATCTGGCCCAAGGCCTGATGTCAGACTCTCATCTTCTACTCTCAGGTCTCTTGGGACATTGGAATGGAGAGATAGAGTGGATCCTGGCACCAGTCAACGTTTGATGTGGGCCAATATCATAAAAAATACATATACAGCATTTTACAATGGCTCATCAGGCTGGCAGAAGCAAACCATTCCATCAGCACAGCTGGTCATTATGGGATGCGCCATAAAGTCAATAGTGGAGTATTACTCACCTCCCTAGGTTTTTTTTTTTTTTTCTATTTTTGCTATTAACTTGCACCCAAACTTGTCTTGGGTGACTTGTTTGCTTTTTGGTTTATATTTTCAGCAGCCTAGTAAGCTTTTAGTAGCCCTCTGACCTTATAATTTCCTAATATCTTTAAGATGCTGTAAATAGAACTCATGGAACAGCAGCGCATGGAAAGCAAAGCAATAGTGCTGGTCATAACTTATTCATCTTAACCAAAGTCTGTCCTTGCTGCTGCAAAATACTCTAACTTTCCAAGTCCCCTAATTGCCCCTATGTGTCTGTGAAGGAAAAAAAAAAATCACTTACAGTAGCTTTGCCAGCAAGAGTCAGGGAGCTTGCCTCTTCTAATTGTCCTTTGATGATGATGTAGGGCGTCCCCCTTTCCCGCATGTTAACCTTCATAATCGTCAAAGACACCACAGACACAACTGTCAGGCCATCCCCAAAAAGGTAACTCCTGCCCATATGTTTGCACCTCAGGCAATGTTGCAGCCATCTTTATCCATCATTTACGCACCGCTTCACATGCTCAGGCCTTTCCTGCTCCTCTCTGGGACTGCCAGCTATCAGTGAAAGTGACAAAGTGGCCCCCTGAAACAAAGAGAAAGTGATGAGCAATCTTTTGTGGGTAGAGTCAAGGCAATCACCTTGTAATTATATTATGAACTTGATGAGCCCACCTCTGGGGCAGGGTTCTCTGCTGGACCAGGTCTCATTTTTCTTCTCAACCTCTCCATGACTAATGTGGAGATTTTTGTGTCCTGATCACTTCAACACATGTGAAGATGGTGACTAATGAAGTGAAACTCCAAAGAGGTTGTTCCACTGTTCGGTGGGTCCGATTAATAAGGCTGGTTGGCATGGACATTTTTAAAACAATCTCCATTATATTATACATAAAGGGTCAAAATCAGAGCTGGAAAATTTAGCTCAACATTTCATATGGAAACGGTTATGTCTATTCAGAAATGAGTTCAGCAGCTGCTTAAGTTGATTTTCTGGGTGCCAGTCATTACCTGGCTGTAGTTCACACCTCTTTTTTTTTCTTCAGAAGACTTGTGATATGGTGTGTTTTTCATTAGCATCCAGATCATCGCCTTTAAACGCACGCCCTTTCCTTTAAGCCTGAGCAAATCACGGCTAGGAAATAAAATGGAAATGAAACTTAAGAGGGAAAGGACTTTTTTTTTTTTTTTTTTTTTTTTTTTTTTTGCTGTCAAAAGTAACATGATGTAACATAAAAAGAAGAGGCCATTTAAAAATTATTAAAAATAAAAAAGAATATAATGCTATATGAATGAGAAGATGGCAAGCACTGAAATATACAGTACATCTGATAGGAGCCTAGTATATTGCCAGTGTAATAATGCATGCGTAGCTCTAGTTGTAACTATCGATATGTTTACTTTAACGATATGGCCTCCACCCACATTATTCAGTTGCTTATAAAATGGCACTTGATCCAGCACGCCCAATTATTTTGATAAAGCGGCCCTGAGACAAAACTAACCATTTGTAATTTTATAATACATGTTGGCTCATAAAGATTGCGCTTATAAATGAGCAATTATGATGTCATATTGACTTGGAAAAGTACTGTAGCCTTTCTTCAGGCTGAGTAGAGAAATAAACCTACACGTGTTAGCCACTGCACAAATACAGAAGACCATTACACTAACACAAGCCATTACTGAGTATATACTGAGTGTCTCCAGACTAAAAGTACAGTCTACAGAATAGACAACATGTCCGTGTCCTCTGTCTGGCTTCTACAGTGCAGTGTGTTTCCAAAAAAAAAAAAAAAAAGATATGAAGCTCAAAGTAAGGCTATATTGATTTAACATATGAGAGCATTAGACACAGAAGGATGCTCATGCATCATTGCGTGACATATTTCCTGCATTAATGCATTCATTTTATTCATCAGTAAATACTTTATCCTGGTCAGGGTTGCTCTGATTTAAATGACTAATTTGTTTATAGTTTGGAAAATATAACCAACTAAGTTTATTAGAAAATATAGCAGGTATCAGCTGCTAATTGCCATTGTACAGTATGTAAAGGGTGTTAATGTAATTTAACCACAATAAAAACCATTAAGATTTTTTTATCACTGGGGATGTAAAGATTTTTGGCCGGAGTCCTTTACAGTCCGTAATTATGAGCCTATGCATGATGTTATCTTGAAATGATGCACGAGTTGTCTTCCTGCTAGTAATTACTTATATTAAAAGGACTGGGCAGTTGCATGCTCTCACTATAGCCTCACCTTGCATGCGTTGGTGCCTGGGTGACTCTGGGGTAGATCTTTCAGGGTTGAGTGAATCCAGGGTTTTTGCCCAAGGCCATCTCATCCAAATTTGACCTTGCAACCTTCAGTTAGGGTGACTTGAAACAACCTGACTAGTGAATATACAGTGTGATAAAAAAAATTTTTTTTAAAAACTACCAGAAAACTAGGAAATATATATACTTTTTAAAGGGAGGAATCTACACTAGGTACAAAAAAACAACAACAACAACAACAACAATGCTATTATTATCTTTTTATTTAAGGTTTATAAAGATCTCAGTGTTGTAGAACCTCTGTCAAAGTGCCTGATATCATACCAAGCCATGATTTAATTTCATCCAATGTATACTCATTCTAACATTCTAAACCCAAATAATTAAACACTGAATAAACAATATATTTGTATATACTAAGTGAATAAACACCAAGCACGTTTGATATTTTTCAGATGTTAAAGTGCAATATGAAGTCTCACGAATTCATATCTGTACCAACGATAGGCCAAAGGAATTCCACAGCAACGAATCGTCATCCAGTAAACTGTGAATCTGTAAAGCCCAGATTTCTGGGGATTTTGTTCTGTTCTGTAAAAGTGCTCTATTTGAGCCCTTGAGAGGCAATTTCTTAGTACTGGCAGCACTGGAGATTAATGCGCAATGTGAATTTATTGAGAATTAGCCCAGCATGAAAATGCACTTCACAGCATGACCACAAGCCACCTAATCTCTCCCCGATGCATGTGGGGGGAAACTAACAGAAACAGCCAAGGAGGCTGGCAAAGACAAGGTTAGATGAAGCAAAGATGAGTTTATGTTTACATGTAATGGAATATAATGTCCGTGAATGTTACAGCTTCACCTCTGACCGTTACTAAGCTCTGACACTTGAGACTCCTTCCATAAATGCAAACTAAACAGCTCCTCACAGAAAACTTACATCATATTAACAATTATACGTGGGTTAACCCGTGTGGTATAATGAGTCCGTAATAGTGTATATACACAGACCAACTCTCTGACATCTCATAAATATCTGATGCATTTAATAGATGAGCTGTCATTTATAAACGTTTGTCAATTGTTATATCATATTATATTATTGTTATATATCTATTTATTCATTATGTATTATTGTTATATATAATTTTATTATAAAGTGTTACTCCTTTCATACACATTTGACAAATTATTTTAAATTCACTTTTGCACCTTTGAGATATATATATAGATAGATAGATAGATAGATAGATAGATAGATATTATATTTAAAGATCTAAACACTAGTTTTATTCATCATATTACAGATAGCATACCTGTATTGAGGTAACTGTAAAAGGCCAGCAGTAGTCATATAAAGCATTTAGAAGGAGCTGGAGCAGAGTACATCTGACTGCTGAATTGAACTGGATCGTTGCCATAGATACTGAGCACTGATGCCAATGTGCCAGACATGGAGGACAGCGATGTCACAGCTGTTAAAAAGCTACATTTAAGTTCTGCAAGCCACCCAGTGCTCTGTGTCCAGAGTAATTACCCTGTGAAACACAACTGGTCTTGTGATGGCTTTTTAAATTCCCATCTCTTTGAAAAGTACCATTGAGAAGAGTAGCGACTGAGGAGTCATGACGGGGTATACAGATACGGTCATGTGAAAAAAATAAGTACACCCCATGGAAATTGTTGGCTTTTTCGGCATATTTAGTCAAGCAAACGTTTGATCCTCTTTGAAACAGTGCCTATTAATGAAATTGATATACTTGAACAATACCACAAGGTAAAAAAAAAAAAAGGCTTTTTCAATCATTTATTCAACAGAAATATCAATAGATGTGATGTTCTTCTGTGGAAAAAGTAAGTACACCCTTGGCCTCAGAATTGCCCCCTTTAGCAGAAATAACTTCTTGTTTTGCATAATTGTCCAACAGGCCTGCTGGAATTTTTGACCACTCTTCCATGCAATATTCTTTCAGCTGCAAGATGTTTGAAGATTTCTTGCATGTACTGCATTTTACTGATTTTCAAATCCGGGCTTCGACTAGGCCATTCCATAACCCTCCATTTCTTCTCTTTGAGTCATTCCTTGGTGGATTTGCTAGTGTGCTTAGGATCATTATCCTGTTGAAAGGTCCACTTTCGGTTCAACTTCAACTTTCGGACAGATGGTCTCACATTATCTTCAATCACGCTTTGATATGATGCAGAATTCATAGTTGAATCAATGAATGCAAGACCTTGAGCCAGTGAAACAACCCCAAACCATCACATTTCCACCACCGTGCTTCACAGTTGGTATGAGGTGCTTCTCCTGAAAAGCTGTCTTTGGTTTGCGCCAAACATGTCTGCTGTTACTGTGACCAAACAACTCTATCTTTGATTCATCTGTCCAGAGCACATTATTCCTAAAGGCCTGGTCTTTGCCTATATTCTCATTGGCAAACTGTAGTCTTGCAAAAGGGTTTTTCCTGACACTACCCATGCAGGTCAAACTTGTGCAATCTCTTTCTGATAGAAGAAGCATGCACTTTGACACCAACACTTGCAAGACTTACTAGCAGATCCTGTGATGACATTTTTGGGGGTATTGGAGACTTCTTTCTGCATCAGATGGTCTGCTTTTGGGCTAAATTTGCTGGGACGGCCAATCTTGGACAAATTGGAAATCTGTGCCACTTGTAGAGGATTTTCCTTACAGTGGAATGATGTATTTCAAATCATTTGAAGATCTTTTTAAATTGCTTGTCCAAATATGTAAATTAAAAAAAAATAATTCCATGGGGTGTACTTATTTTTTTTTTACATGACTGTATATTAGAAATACATGTAGTCATTGTAAAAGTCAAGGTCCTTTCTGAAATGATTCTCCTAATTACATGTGATTGCTCTTGATTTAAGTGTAAAAAAAACATTTATCACTATAAACCAGTACCTCTCAGATTGCTGGGCTGTATTTCATTACCAAGCACTATTACTTAAGCCTCATTTATTTTGTCAAAGAACAAATTGAGAAGCAAATTTCCTCCACTAAAACCTGTATTATACTTTCATCATCTTTTATGTTAATGATCATTTTATGGTGTATAATCTCATATTGTGAAAGCGGAAGTGTTGCTCGTGTTTTAAAGCCAGAGCAAAATTGTGTGACATTTCTAATTTACCTCCTTTGGTGATAATGGAGTTCAACACAGGCGTGTTTACAAAACTCCAACACTGATCATTTTACCACATTTGGTTGATAAGTTGTGTTTTGTGTTATTAACAGTTCAGAAACTGAAATCTAACTGTGGATCCTGCTAATAATGCTGAATTACAGCTCCGTTTTTAAACTGAATTTGACATTCCTCATGGAATACAAAATAAAATGAAGAAAAAATAAAAGTCCAAAAATCTTTGTTTGTAAAGCGATATTCACAAATGAAATGGCGGCTTAGTGATTAGCATGTTTGCCTCACACGTCCAGGGTGGGGGTTTGATTCCTGCCATGCCTCTGTGTGTGCGGAGTTTGCATTTTCTCCCGGTACTGCTGGGGTTTTCTCCGGGTACTCCGGTTTCCTCCCCCAGTGTATGAATGGGTGTGTGAATGTGTGTGTGATTGTACCCTGTGATGGATTGGCACCCTGTCCAGCGTGTACCCCGCCTTGTGCCCCATGCTCCCTGGGATAGGCTCCAGGTTCCCCGTGACCCTGAAGAAGGATAAGCGCCATAGAAAATGGATGGATGTTTGCATATCCTTATGGAAGAATAACATTAGTGACGTGACCATACCTTTATCCACATGTGAAAAACATGTTCAAGTGCATTTCTGAAGTATACGTGACATGCACTGAATAATAAAGTCATAAATGAAATCATTTGTCCTACATGTGAAACATAGATGAATCGTGTACGGGGGAAAAAATAATAATAAATCACGAAATCATGAAAATAAAGGAATAACACAAAAATAAATAAATCATGTGTAAAATGTTGAAATGTGGAAAATAAACGAATCCAAGTTTTTAAAAAATCATACGTGAAAATAAATGAATCTTGATAAAAACATGAAAATAAATGAACCAATTGTAAAATAATAATAATAATAATAATAATAATAATAAATCACATGTTAAAATAGATACAATACCAGAATCAATAGTACAGAATAGAATCAATACCAAAACAAGTTTGAGAAGAGACTAAATGTATTTATATTTATGTTTGTATTTATTTATTTATTTATTCATTCATTCATGTTGCTAATTATATTGATCCCTCCACATACAATGCAGAATTATGGACAATTTTGTGTAGACTCATTACACACAATCCCAATGAAGTCCATTTCACTTCCAGGTTGTAACAGTGGGAGTGTACTTATGCAAGGCACTGTAATGGATTGTCGATCAGTACTCTACACCCAGCTTCACGCTAACTGTTACTGGTTGCTTGCTCATTAGAATGTTAATAAATAATTTGTCTCAGTGTGCTTACTGTTTTTTTCCTGTGGCATCACCGGTTGTGTTCTTAGTCCCAGCTGAGACTCCATAGATGACACATGCTCAGCTTTGGGCTATTTGATTTTTAAAATTTATTTTATTTTATTTCATCTCTCCCCAGACTGCCTTGTCGGTCCTTCTTTTATCTGTGTGCCTTCTGCAGCATGCCTCTCTCTCTCTCGCTCTCTTTTTTTTTTTTTTTTTTTGCATGTGAAGCACTCAGGCTTGAAACCAGGCATCAGCTATGTTTTGAAAATCCTTTTTGGTCCCAAAACTCCCCATTTCTGCACACATATAGGAAAACACATTATGTCTAGGAGCCATACAAATTATACCATGTTTTCCTAAAGCCTGCGTCATTAGAGCGCCGATGAGTGGGTAGCATTTACATGTTTGAGTTGCTCTCATTCTCTGCTTCAGTACAGCATGACTCCTCTTCTTAAATCCCTCCAAAGGATTTACATTTAAAAAAAAAAATACTTATCGTTCAAACAAACACTATTTCAGGGTGTGATTTGCCTGTGGGTCTTTAACAGGATGAGTTAAACCACAAAGATCAGCAGTGTGATAGTCTGAGGTAGAAGGAAATGGTGATTTAAAAAAAAATACAGTTTAGAGGATAACAAAATGGCAAGTGATCTTAAAAAGCTTAACTAATTTTTCATGTTTTTATATTTTTGTTTAATAATAATAATAATAATAATAATAATAATAATAATAATAATAATAATAGTGGGGCACAGTGGTTTACTGCTTAACACGTTTGTCTCACACCTCCGGGGTTGATTGTTTGATTCCCGCCTCCGCTCTGTGTGCGCAGAGCTTGCACATTCTCCCTGTGCTTTGTGGGTTTTCCTCCAGGTACTCCGATCTCCTCCCCCAGTCCAAAGACATACATTGTAGGTTGATTGCCATTTCCAGATTGGCTAAAATGTGTGAATGTGTGTGTGATTGTGCCCTGTGATGTGTTGGCACCCCATCCAGGATGTCACCCCGCATTGTGCCCCAGGTCCCCAGGGATAGGCTCCAGGCTCCCCGTGACCCTGTGTAGGATAAGCAGTATAGAAAATGGATGTAATAATAATAATAATAATAATAATAATAATAAAACACTGATAGTTGAAGGCTAAATCCACAGAGAACAACTTGCATATTAATATAAATGAATTCAATTAACATTACTGTATAGTCAATGTTCTAGATTTACCAAGCAAATATATCTGTATGTTGATGCATCTAAAGCAAATACTTGTACAGCATAACTCATGTAAAGTTAAGAAATGCTACATTGTTTACTTCTGATGCTGTGCTCCGTCATGTTGATTTGACGTCACCATGTAAACTGGGAAGGAACTCATAGTTGAGAAGACTAGCCCAAGTTGATGAGTAGGAATTTCCAGTTGTGAGGACGTTTTCGTTGACTTTTCCTGATCGGAAGTTGGGAAGTCACGACCTCGAGTCGAATGCAGCATTAGATTAGATTGCGCCACTATTTCTATGATGGATTTCTCATTAATATGACATCGACCCCTGATGGAAAATGGTGGATGCGAAATTTAGCTCTTGCGCTTTTATTTTCAAAGTTAACAGCGAAACCTGACTGTTATCCCTTATGTTAGAGATCTCAGACATTTTTTCTCCTGTTAAACTTCATTGTAAATGACCTAGCAATAACAACGTCTCCTTGTGACATTCAGTGCGGCACACAACTGCTAACCTCTTGTGAGAATTATGAAAATACAGCACTCACCAACAACTTAGAACGGGAGTCGATACAAATACGTGTCACAAACATTTCAATACAAACATATTTACTACAAAACCTTTTTTATTTTTTAAAGATCGAAGCGTCACTGCTTGTAGCTATCTAGTTCCAAGCACTGGTTACAATTACAGCTTTGTGAATTGTTTAGTGGATTAACATTTGTATGCAGCTCGTTCGACGTAAACCGATCACTGCATGCAAAGCCATCACTTATTGTGCACGCGCTTTCACTTGTGCCCTTTCGATCTGGGCAACACAAAATATCAAAGCAGCTTCTAAATTGATCCGGATGAATTAATGAAGGTGAGCCTTTTGACGTCGTAAATGTAAAATGTCATAAGAGAATTGATTGATCTGATGCATGAAGGCAGTCAGAAGAACATCGAGACCTTCATCCATTTGACAGAAGCGGAATTTTTAATTCGGATATTTTTCTTGGAGCCATACTAAATGAGTTCTTATGCTTTCATTATGGTTATAAACCCAGTGTTTTTTCTCCTGTTATATTCATTAATGTAATAAGTCCTATTAATATGGCTCAATCAATCTCCTGAATAAATGCTGCGTTTTATTGTGGGTGAATCTGTGGGATATGCATCCAAAAACAAAAAAGGGTTTTCAATGTTATTGCATTTCTTGGTGAACCATTGCTGGTTGGACTATCAGAAGCAGCTGGAAACCCACAGTGTTTTGTATTGAGGTTTTTCCCATGTACTTGCAAATTGACATTCCATCAGTTAATGGAAAAATATATATATATGTATATATATTAGGTGGCATTAATGGAAAGCCCTACATACTTGTCACTGTGTTGCTAATGGATGAACACTGTACTTCCTTGAATTAGGGTTTGGTGTTAGAGAACACTGTGTAACACATTGATGCAAAATCTCCAATAGGTGTTCAAGTGGATTTAGATCTGGTGGCTGCGAAAGCCAACGCATATGATTGACATCTTGTCATGCTCCTCAAAGCATTCAGTGAGGCCTCATGCCCTGTGTCTGTGCAGGTTTCCTCCAGGTTCTCCGATTCCTGACCCCCATCCAGCATGTATTCTCCACAGCCCTGACTAGGATAAGCATTAAATATATTTTACATCTATGAGTAATCTTCAAGACAAAGTGAAAATCATTTTAGACAAAGGAAACATCAGGAAGCAAGGTGAGAAAACTAAACACTCTGTCAAAATACATGAATTACCAGCATCAGGTAATTTATTACTTACTCTCTCTCTCTCTCTCTCTCTCTCTATCTCTCTCACACACACACACACACACACACACACACACACACACAGACACAGAGTATCTCCAACCTCAAATGTGTTTAAGTCAAGTTTAACAGAAACTCTTGCGGAATGACATATTCAGAGCTTACATATTGTTCCTTCCTTCTTCCTACTGGAACTCTGATAATCTACCTTGAAAGAACTGTAAAATTGCTAGAAATTTGTTTAACATAATAATGTCTGAACCAAGTTTTCAGTGTGGCTTCATGTTTTAAGAACACCAGGAATGCAGTGTGCAAGGCAGATAAGAAGAATAATTCCTTATTAAAGTCGCCAGCATCGAGGATGTAATGCAAGATGAAGAACATGGTTTCTGGCCTACAATCCTCGGGAGAAATTTAACTCCTTAGTGTGCACCAGGGTTTATAATAATGGCTGGGAGGTGGTTTTATTGGAAAATAATCAACAGCAAGGTGGACAGGATGCGGGAAAGTGTTTTATTCCTCTTATACTATGAGCAATTTGGGAATGATTATACATTTAAATTCATTAATGATCAACACGTCAGACTCAAGGGGAACATGGATTAGTGGTTAGTATGTTTGCCTCGGACTTCCAGGGTTGGGGGTTCGAATCCTGCCTCCATGGTGTGTGCGAGGGTTTGCATGTTCTTCCCGTGCTTCAGGGGTTTACTCCGTGTGCCCCGGTTTCCTCGTTGTAAAACATGCATTGTAGGCTGATTGGGATTTCCAAATTGTCTGTAGTGTGTAAATGGGTGTGCCCTGCGATGGGTTGGCACTTCGTCCAGGATGTCCCCCAACTTGTTTCTCAAGTTCCCTGGGATAGGCTCCAGGCTCCACCACGACCTCGGATGGACGGATGGATGGTCATCACACTCGTACAAGACAAATCGTACATTTTTGCACGTGTCTCTCAATGAAGTTTAAGAAGTTAATGAAGACACCAGTCTTACACCAGAAGACACCAGTTAGCATGAAAAGTCTTCTGTCCATGGAAGAGGAATTTGCACTTCCTTTTGAAGTTAGACAGAAATGAATTGTCCTCTATAATATAGCATAACTTTGAACAGTCTCACTCTTTCAGACTTCTTTTTAGCATGTCCGGTTTATTGTGAACCCGTGGTCTGTTCGATCAGTAGTGATGTATTATTTATTCATCCTGAAGAAGAATAATTTGGTCTTAACTGGATTCACCTTTAACCTGCCTGCTCAGCTGAAAGTCCAAACAAACCC
Organism: Ictalurus furcatus; assembly: GCF_023375685.1. Taxonomy (NCBI): domain Eukaryota; kingdom Metazoa; phylum Chordata; class Actinopteri; order Siluriformes; family Ictaluridae; genus Ictalurus; species Ictalurus furcatus. The sequence goes on from NC_071282.1 coordinate 4,442,051, forward strand.
TTTGACTGCCTGGGGTGCAATTAAATTTTAAATGCATGCTGTGGCTACACATTAACACAAGTCAAGTGGCTCGGTCTTTGAGTTTTCTATTCCACTTTGTGCGTTTGACCTGAACCTTACTTAAATTAATATAAATACTTACTGAGTATATACTGTAGATATATATAAAGGTTTAAAAACATGGCGCTCTCAACTCTCCACCCCATAAAGGTTTTTTTAAAGATGCTTGATGGTAAAGATCCATTCAAGTTTTATTTATTTATTCTAGCATGATGTGAAGGTAAAGGTCCAGCCACTCAGTCACCATTACTTTGTCATTGCACAAGCACCACTTTGCTTTTAGTTTTATGGATGTCATTGCACTTTGAGACCATCACAGATGCATTCAAAGAGAGGTCCTTTTTGTGGAAAACAAAATGTTTGTGCTTTTTTTTTATTTTTATTTTTTAAAGATATTTATAAGAGATCCGGAATTTCTGAACATCCCTATATTGAAACAACCAGAGCATAGTGATCAAGGGCTTGTCTTTTCAAATAAATTTTTTTTTAAAAAAAGAAAAAGATGCAAGCAAAAGAACGAGAAGGAATTAAACTATGATGTCTTTATCCATGCAAAAATACAGATTATAACTTATGCGTGTGTTTAGGAAATAACATAACAGGCAAACTTGCTATATCTCAAATGGATAGACAAAATATTTAAATATGCATGAGGATAAGTGGGAGGTAACGGTGAAAAAATGACTAAATGGATGCATTTGGGTATGCAACTTAATGTTTTATTAATTCAATTGGCATTTGTATTAAATCAGTCTGAAATGAATTTCAAATTTAGTCACAAAGTGAAAACAACAATCATCGGATAGAAAGGTTTTGACCAAAGTAAAGCGAAGAGGCTTTTTGATCGTGCACCTCCTCCTAGAGTGTTAGTGATTGTCTTTGAATCTTTAACCTTTAACAGCTTTAACAGCAGCATGAAGGACTAGTGTAATAAAACAGGTAATTACGCATATGTACAAAAGTACTCAGGTAAAAGTACTGTACATTCCTGATATTGAATTGTAGTCTAGGTGCAGCAGACAGCTGAGAGCAGTAGTTATACATTCTTAGAGCTGCAGATATGAAAGTAATAGCTAATCCACCAGACACACCCACATAATGTAAGACAAATAATAAACGGCATAGAAACATATTTAACAAAGAAAAACCGTTCATATGGTGAAGCTTTGTGTAAGACGTTTATTTAATATGTAATTCGTAACCGTCAGTAGGTTTTCCGCCATGGGAAAGTCTTCAAGGCAGAGGACGTTGAATGGAGATGATTGAGGTGCAGTTCGTTGCTTATTGTAGTCTGTATAACTGTTGTTCCTGCTGCTCTCAGGTCATTCTGCAACTCTTTCCAGGTGACTGGTGGCTTCTCTCTTACCTTCCTTATCATTAGTCTGAGAACGTGTTCTGAAACCTTGCATGGCACACTTGTCTAGGGACAGTTAGATGTGGTTCTATGCAACTCTCCACCTGCATATTATATAACCAATTGTACTGACAGGGATTTTTAAGGTCTTAGCTATGGCTCTGTAGTTTTTCCTTTTCAAGCCTTGTTTAATAATGTTGTCCCTGAGAACTATAGGAAGCTCCTTCACATTCACATCGATCGCTACTTGTTGTATGAGCTTGTCCTGGAGGAAATCCCGAAAGCACAGGGAGAACATGCAATATCAATGCACACAGGGCGGTGTAATGAACTTGAAGCAGGCGGAAGAGTAGAATCCTATGCGAGTGTTTATTGTATAAAACAACAGTTCCAGGCAGATCATAAAGACAGTGAGCAAAAGGCGTAATCACAGTCCAGGCAGAGGTCGTAAACACGAATGCATCAAACAATATCAAACAACTCCAAAACAGTAGTCCAAACTTGTAAATCCAAAAGACAGGCAGGATAGGTACACGTGAGGCAAACGGTGACATGAAAAGCGCTCGGTAAGGCAGGATAGAACTGACAATACTTCGCAGTAAGGTCTGGAGTGTAGTCAGCATCACAGTTTATCCCAAATGATTCTAACCTTGGCAAACCATGTCTTCATGGACCAGGGGCACTGTTGTGCTGGAACGGGTTTTGACAGCTTAGTTCCAGTGAAGGGAAATTGCAATGCTATAGCATACAAAGACATTCAATACAATTGTGTGCTTCCAATTTGTGCCAACAGTTTGGAGATGAACCACATGGGTGTGATGGTCAGGTGTCCACATACCTTAGTATGTGGACACCTGACTTAATACTAAATACTGTGTATGTGTGTGTATGTGTGTGTGTGTGTGTGTGTGTGTGTGTGTGTGTATATATATATAACTTTATTTACTGTGTATATACCAGAATAACAGCAGGTTATTAGCTGGGTTCCAGTAGGAACAATCACACCACCACAACCAATTTTAAGATGTAGAAACAAATCGGTGCTTTGATGAAGGTATTGCTATTCTGCTGATAGCTCGCAAGACACGTTTGTTCTGGAAGCAAGTGACTGAGCCTGGCTGCCAACATCCGAAAACCTGCACCATTAAGCTACCATGGAAAAAATAAATAAGGCTAATTAGTCAGTCAGTGTCATAAAGCCCTGCTTTCGCTCTCATACAGAGAGATGGACATATTTGTATTCATCTGAGGTTCATTCTGCCAAAGTTAATTGGCCTCATGTGAACAAAAGATTAAAAAACAGGAGCTTTTTCAAATTCACCATTAATTGTAAGACCCACATTGGAATATAGAAATTGTGCTCAGAAACTGGCACATATTCAAACACTCTAGTCTTATGGGACTAGCTCCTCATTTGCTGAATCAGAGGTGCAAATATCACGCTGTATGGTCCTGATGTGTGATTTCAGAAACTTTCATTAGGATGATAAATTAAGGAGAGAGAAACCTATCAAACATCATTACTTTTCTGGTGTCATTCTGAAATATAAATTATATAGCTGGCAGATACTTATTAAAAATCCAGAAGTGCTATCTACAATACCATTCAATCGAGAGCAACAAAAGCATATATAGAATGACAGATGGTGTACAATTCATTGTAAAGTTTTGAATTCATTATTACCATGTGCAACAATGTCCCTTATTCTTGGAAAAAAAAAAAAAACACGCACAGTAGAAGAGATTAGCATTAAAATGCTTCTAGCCACATAACCAATCAATTTTGCCTCCGGACAGTGATTGCTCGAGATGGCTTATCGGCTTTGTGATTTGTGATTGCATTACTTTCTGCAGGCATGTATGTCTAGTTTTAACGATAATGCAATCCATCTTCAAGTGACTACCATCATTAGCCGTTTGTACTTTTCTAGCTGAGTCAATCGTGTCAAATGTTTAGGCTCCAAATTTGCATCTGGGATGCGCTTCAAAAAATAAAGTCACTTCTGAAGTCGCTCAACCCTTTGATGGATGATTTCATTCAACGTGTACAATATATCGCTTTCATGACTATCATTTTTCACACAGTGAGTATTGTAGCCTGTTAACCTTGCCTGTGAGGAAACAAAACATCAAATGTCATTTTGACTGAATATACATGAGAAATTGAAAGAAATGACAAATATAAAAAGCAGATAGTCTGCACTGTCATCCATAATTGACGTTTATGTATCTGTACTTGTTTAGTTGAGAGAAATACACTCACTGGCTACTTTTTAGGAACACCTCTACACCTGCTCATTCATGCAGTTATCTAATTAACCAATCATTTGGCAGCAGAACAATGCATAAAGTCATGCAGGTCAAGAGCTTCAGTTATCATTCACATCAAACATCAGAATGGGGGGAAATGTGATCGCCGTGACGTTGACCATGGCATGGTTGTTGGTGCCAGACGAGCTGATTTGAGTATTTCAGAAACTGCTGATCCACTGGGATTTTCTAACATGTATGAATGGTGTGACAGAAAAATCTAGTTGATTAGAGAGGTGAGAGGAGAATGGCCAGACTAGTTTGAGCTTACAGGAAGGTGGTGAGAAGAAAAGCATCTCAGAACACACTAACCCTTGAGATGCATGGGCTACAGAAGCAGAAGACCACATCGGGTTCCAATCCTGTCAGACAAGTACAGGAGTCTGAAGCTACAGTCGGCCCAGGCTCACTGAAACTGGGCAGAAAATGCTTTTCCAATCTTCAGTCGCAAACACAAGTCAGTCTTGTTCTAAGAAGTTACATTCTGGCATTTTGGCAGACACCCTTATCCAGAGTGACTTATATTTATCTCATTTATACAACTGAGCAATTGAGGGTTAAGAGCCTTGCCCAAGGGCCCAACAGTGGTAGCTTGGCAGTGCTGGGGCTGGAACTCCTGCCCTTCTGATCAGTAACCCAGAGCTTTTAACCACTGAGCCACCACTGCACTGAAATCATAGTGATTGATCACCAATTACCGTCTCTCAGCTCTACAATAACATTATACTATTGTCAAACAATAAAAACTATAAAAAGTTTCTCATGTATCTAGACAACTGAGTACTCATTCAGACGTTCATCATTTGGGGAAATTATGTGATAGCTTGCATTACGGTGAGTGAAGTTTCGCATGTTCTCTCAGTGTCCACGTCAATTTTCTCTGGGCTCTCTGGTTCTTCTCCCACTTCCTAGATGTGAATGAGTGTGTGAATGTGTGTGCACGTCACTTTGCAATGGACTGGCGTCCCACACAGGGTATATTCCCACCTCACGCACAGTGTTCCTGGGATAGGCTCCAGCTCCACCACCAATCTCACTAGGACAAAGCACTTACTGAAATAAATCAGATTGAACGACCAATTTGTCAGCACATTATCCTGGTAGGTTCATTTAATTAGGGGTTTTATAAGCAGCACTATAATGGTATGATGTGTAGTCGCTATAGGTTTACAATGTGTTCAACATGGAGCATTACATATCACAAGGGGTTCCTGCTGGAACCTTTTTAAGAAGCTGAGAACCCTTAACAATCCAAAGAACACATGAAGAGCCCATGCAAGTTTTTTTTTTTTTCTTCTGAGAGTGTGTACCATGACAGGGTTGGGTGATGTGGTTGAAATGCAAATTCAAAGACGATGGTGAGTTCAAATGACGGATGGACAACTAGTCCTAACCTGGCAAACATCAAAAATCTAGTGCCACAGGAAGTAACTAGTCTGTTGTGACACCCTGATAAGTGAGAGGGAGGAATGAGGACACTGGGGACAGGCTTTGTCTTGTCTTTTTTTTTTTTTTTTTATCGAAAATGATGCTTTTCAGCACTATTTGTTTCAACATGAACAAAACACTCAAAAACTCAGACAGCAGGACACTTTTGTTACTTTTCTTTCAGCTCTATGAAGCACCATTCTCACTCAGGCCAGGTTCACTCACTCACTGCAACACACAGAGAATATAAATAAGCTTTCATTAACCATGCACAGAGTTTCCTTTATGAGAAAGTCTTCAGGACAGAGAACTTTACACTTTCCTGGTTCTCGGCAACATGACAAGCTGTGGGTTGTTGTTTTTTTGTTGTTTTTTATTTTGTCTCTATTAAATTCAAGAGTGAGAAAATAATAAAGCCGGTGAGGGAGTGACTGTTTATAGCCGCGATAACAGGAACTAATTTGTTCTATGGACACAACATTAAATGGAACTAAAACCGAATAAAACGTATACTGTGTCGTCCTTGAATCAATAAAAAATAATGGTAGGCAAATTGCTGTGGTGTAAGACAAACAAAACAGCTTTGGGGCGGTAATAATAACTCAACTTTACATCAAGCCGCATCACGACACCCTGTTGTTGATTATTTTTCTATAACAGCATTCCACGTGCATCCCTTTCAATGTGTATCAAGGCTTTTAACACAGAGTAACCACTGTGTAAATGAAAACAATTTTAATTTCAGTTTAAACTTTAATTTGTATGTATTAGGAGCAACAGCAAAGGCAAAAGTGTTGCTCCATAACTCCGTAAAGACAACCCCTCAGTGGTGGGCTAGACCTCCAGATAGTAATATTAAAATCTTAAAAATTACAAGCGAGATTTACAGCAGTAATCATCTCAAACAAAGTTTAAAAAAATTCCTGAGATAACATAAAGATCTGAAGATTGCCGTATACAGTAATATAAAACTGGCATATACAGAGGAGGATAAATGAATGTGAAGGTATAGAGCATGGATGGGCAATCTTATCCGGAAAGGGCCGGTGTGGATGCAGGTTTTCATCCCAACCAATCAGGAGCCACACCTGATTCCACCTGTTTAATCAGTCGATCTTGGCTTTCAATAGACTCAGGTGTGGGTTCTGATTGGTTGGAATGAAAACCCGCACACACACCGGCCGTTTCCGGATAACATTGCCCACTCCTGGTATAGAGGATGGACCAGAAAAGGTTTCAATTATTCAGGGACTGGTAGTTAATCTAATGTGTAACTAATTAGAAATAATAACAGAGCGGGAGTTTAAAAGGGAGGTGATGCTTATGTATGTAGTCGAGGAGCATCAGGAGGATAGAACATGCAGATGGCTCAGAAGCGCTTCAGTAGGTCTGGAGAGTAGACATTACCAATGAAGGACCATTTCCACAAGTTCTTACACTGGTTATCACTGAAAGCAAGGGCACAGAAAGATATAAGCAGTCAATAATTCTGTTCGAAGCACACTGTATTTGTTATATGATTTACATGATAATCACAATTCTATATATAATAGCGTCTCAAACTTCTAGGTTCTCAAACGTCTGAGAAGCAGTACAAAATCTCTTGCGCTCTTAGGATTGGCTTTAATAGTCCATAAAATAACATGACTTTATATATTGTTAACAAAGTCCTTATTGTTTTCAGAAGAGGGTTGGTGGTGGTGGTGGTGGTGGTGGTGGTGGAGGCAGGGTTTATTTTCAACAATAGATGAATAAACAAACAAACAAACAAACAAATAAATAAAGAAATGGCACCCAGTGTTGAGATAATAGGGTGTATTTGCTCCGATTTGTGCACGCTGGGAATGTGGGGAATTTTGGAAAAATAACATAAAAACAATAAAAATCTACATGCTCATTTCCAATTCATTTTGGGAGTAGTATGTATTAATATGTTGCTAACAAACACAAACAAAGCATGCACTTACACCAGCCTTGAAAAAGGGCTCAAAGCTGGCAGAGCCCGTAGAGACTGACTAACAAATAGGGCACTCCCTAGTCTTAGCTGTGGGACACTCATCCCATTAACGGAAGACAAAGCATCCACGACTCAGTCACTGCTTGAAAAATTAAAATTCACACACGGTGCTATAGGGTAAAGAACTTGCCCCTCTGCTACAATATAATTCTTTACTATAATTTTTTGCTATTACAGATTAGTGCTTTTATTCCTTTCATTTTACTGCCTGCTTCCTGATGGACCTCGGATACACGTATCCTCGGATCATTGGCTAAGATAAACCGCTGGCACAAAAAGAATCTGTCTAAAACAGCCAATTTACACCGATGAGTGTGAGAGCTGCAGTGCTGTTCAAAGAACTCTCTTACATGGTTATTTCCAGGGCAGACCATTACAGAGCCACAGCTCGAGGGCCCTCGGCTTGGTCCTAGACTCGGGTTACTGTTTTGCATGTAGTACCCATGTCCGTATAGGTTCCCTTCGGGTTCTCCAGTTACCTCCCATAAAACATGAAAAAAACATGCCAGTAGATGGACTGGCAATGCTAAACTGCCTCTAGGTACGGGTGTGTTTGTGTGTGTGGTGCCCTGTAATAGACTATCATCCCATCCAGGGTGGATTCCCGCTTCGCACCCAGCGTTCCAGGGATAAGCTCCAGATCCACCCCAACCTTGACCCGGATAAAGCGCTTACTAAAGATAAATACGTTTTTCTAAAATCTTAGATATAAAGATAGAACTTGAGATTCGCCTGTAACTGCACAATTTTCCAGGAATCAACATTAGGTTGCTTTTTCAAATATATATATTTTTTTTTTACCTGTCCACTTTTAGGAGTATAGGCAAAGCTGAGAGAAGAGTCTGCTGTTCAAACAGAGGACGAAACATCTCTGATAAGAATTCTTTCAGTGAACTGGTTGGTACCGGATCAAATAGGAAGGTAAATTCATTTGAGAGTACATTAGAGAAATTAGATCAGCGTTCTGAATTGACTTATACGATTCCAGCCCTGCTGATCAGGTTATGCTGGACTTTATATGCAACAACTGCGTTAGCTGAGATTAAATTGGTCATCTAAATTGTCTGTCTAATGTTTTCAATTTTAGTATTATACAAAATAAAATAAAATCATTACTTTTACAGGATGTCTGTAAGTAGACTTTGGTTGCTGCTTGTTTCTTGGTATAGATATTGAACTGGGCGATTCTGTTAGCTTTACTTTACCTGTAGTTTAGGATATTTTCAGCTTCGTTTTAAATTCCTCTGTTTAATGCATTGAGTTTTGGAGTTTCTCATGTTATGTTTTCTGTAAAGCTGCTTTGGGACAATGTCAACTGTTAAAAGCGCTATACAAATAAAACTGAATTGAACGTTCTCCTCATTATTATACTCTGGGATCTCTGGTTTCCTCCCACATCCCAAAACAACATACCAGTAGGTGTATTGTTCGTGAGTGTGTAACTGAGTGTGTTCACGGTGTCCAATGATAGACTAGTGTATGGTCCAAGGTGAGTTCCCACCTCACACCCAGTGTTCCTGGGATAGGCTCCGGATCCATCGCAACCATGACCAAGATAAAGCGCTTACTGAAGATGAATGAATGCTATCTCAAATGCGGCTGCTTTGATCAAAATCTTACTATTACATAATTTCCCTTCTGTTCGACCTTCTCCTGGACATTTGGGGGAACAAGAGTCTAGAAGGAAACTGGAATCCTGCTATACAATGCTACATTAAGATTAAAGTAACATCTGCCAAACCAGGTTGCGGTTTGAGAGGTGCTATTTGAGCCGTGAGAGCATTTTAAATTAATAAAGACTGGTCTTGTTTTGCTCCGTTTGAAGTACTGCATGCAATTATATTAAACGTTGAGAAATCCTCAGTGCTTTTCCTCAAAAAAAAAAATTAAATAATAGAAAAAAGAACCTATAGAAAGCACAGAAAAATTCTCATGCTGAATTTTAATGCTTCAGTGATGTTCACAAGGAACGTGGGTGTTTCGGTGCACTTCACTTGCTGTATCTCGGCTGAAGGATGAAACAAATTCATATTACACAAGCGATAAGTCAAGATAACAATTATAGTAGCAAAATCTCATATTTACACAGTTTATTTTCCGGTGTGTAGCGTGACTTGTCATTCCTCAGAACGTAAAAGCACACTCTTTAATAACCATCAGTTTATAATTCGGGAAAATGGCCAGCTCTATAAATCCCAAAAGCTGTAACAACAATTTCTATGACATGAAAAGTGCTGCTGTTGGAACTAATAGGCAAACAGAGCTGCACCTTTTCACCTGCTTCATTAAATCTATATCACCGTAATGTGACACTTATGGAAGCTCAGGGAGTTGACGCCCCCATTTTCATTATGTCAACGACAATCTTTTACCCAAGTTACCTTGAATGAATCGTGCCAAACTCTTACAGTGTACACCCCCAACCCCCCAAACCCCAAATTAAACAATAAATAAACCCACGCTGTTTCATTTTAGTTCAAACCTTGACGATTTGACGTGACTGATTGAAGTGAACAAGGATTATGACTGTGATTGTGCTCTTTTGTGAACTACCTGTAATCAATGGGTTCGATTTGTGAGAAGGAATCATGAGAATAAGATCAATATACACATAAAGTATGTATGGGACATTATTGTGTGATGTGTTAATGTACTCCGACTATGTCATGAATTTGCAGAGATTAGCTTGGGTATTGGATGGGTAAACAGAAACAGCAAGGAAATGGCAATTTTATCATCTGCAACATGTATTAGGGGTCAAATATTTGGATCTATATATGTATTAAACAATTTTGTTTGTTTTTTTTTTAGTTTTCATGCACTGTTTTGGCCAATTCCCTTAAAAATGTTTCTGACTATCTCACAACTAATATTGGATATTTTTTTTGAAAACTAAACAGTGAAGACAAATGACTCAAATGTAGGCTTAAAGTGAACATGAGAGCCATAATATCAAGCAGGTTTAAATAATAATAATAATAATAATAATAATAATAATAATAATAATAATAAAACATCTGCTTATTTATCAGTGAACTTAGTGAAGCTATCTTGAATAAACGTTCAAACTTGCTGCCGTAATATTGTATGTCCATTGCGATCTTTATATGGTTCTTATATCATAAGGAATGGTTTTTATGGTAAATAAGACTGCCCATGTAAATGATCATATAAATGATCATCTTTCTTTTTTTAACTGAAAACATGACACACTCATCGTGGAAATGACCTGGAAGAAACTCGCCAGGAGATGTCACTGTGGTGTGAGACCTCAGGCCATGGCAAAGCTGAGACTGCAACAGCAGCCTTTTTAAAAAGAGTATCATTTTCAATCACTATATACACCGTAATTACATTGTTTGAATTAGTACCTACAGTGTGTGTTGATTTAAAAGTTATTCAGCTAACAGTGTTCAAATACCTACCACCTACAGTGCTGAATCATCACCGATAGTATTATGAACAGTGCTGAATAGTGATGACCAAATGTAATCTATCTGGATGAGTCTAAAATAATTTTGCACAATTTGATGAAAATATTTTGGATCCAGTCCTCTTTAAAAAAAATTGACCAAGTTAGTAAAGTTAGCAGTTTACTGCCCCTGAAGCTCAATGGCCATAAGATTAGGACTCTTATAGGGCCACTCAACAACATCAATTTTCTTCATTTTAAATGCTTTGGCACTGCGCATTCATTGGTGGTCATTATTTTTATGAAAGTCAAAATTCCTTCCCATTTTAAGCTTTTTTGGCAGAGAGCAGCAAGTTTTTATCCAAGATCAGTCTGTACCATGCAATACTCATTTACCCATCAATCCTGATCATATTGTCAGTCACTGCTGCTGAAAAGCATTCCCATCTCCACCACATTTTACAGATTTTACAAAGATTTCTTTGTTTATTAAAGGCTTCCTCCTGGCAACTCATTGATAAAGGTCTTTTTGGTGTAACACCTTTGAGTACGGTTGATCCATGAATATCACCACCAACCTCTGCGACGTTCTCAGAAACATTTAGTGTCACATTCTAATATGTCGTTTTAGTTCAGGGGTGGCCTGACCTAGCAGTGCGGCTATAGTTTCATATTTCTATCAACGATGAACGACAAAAGTGAATTCTGAGGTATATCAAGTGCCTTTGAGATCGTTTTGTATACTTCCACCGAGCTGCTGTTTTGACTTCATTTTGATATATTCTGTGGACAGACCAGATTATTTATCTTCAAGAAGTAACTGAAAACAGTTGATCTAAAAACTTCCTTACACGTGTGCTGAGCCTAAACAAATTGAGTGACTTGCCAAGATAATATGCTTCGTGAGATTGAAGTCAGGCTTACAATTACAAGGGGTATGGATATTCTTTTCTTTTCTACATTTTAGTAAACTGTTGAAAGGCTTTGTTTTTTTTCTTTTCTTTTGATTTGATATAATGCACAATAATCAGCTGGAACGAACTTTACTTTATAATATTTTTGACATACGCAATCTGTACATTGTGTACATGTGCTTAGGTAATCTGGGTGTATGCAAACTGGCCGTTAATCGGATTTCTCTTAATTATGTCGCCCCAAATAGCAATTGTCCAGTAGCAAGGTAGTAGAGCCATTCCTTTTTTTTTATTTTTTTTTATTTATTTTTTTTTTTATTTTATTATTTTTTTAAATCAAGCAGCTTGTAAGCATTCACTCATCTTCAATAACTGCTTTATTTGGTCAGGATTATGGGCATCCCAGGTGCACTAACTATGAGACGAGTAATATAATGGGATGCCGGTCCATCCCAAAGCTTCTAATCAGTTCAACTACACGATTAGCAAAGTAGCATTAATAACTGCTACATGGTTTCTTGAGAGCACAAACTCATACTCCGACTCAGACTCGTGAGTCAAGTATTACAGACTCACAGTGAGTCCGCTCTCTAAATATCCATCCATCCATCCATCTTCTATACTGCTTATCCTTTTCAGGGTCACGGGGAACCTGGAGTCTATCCCAGGGAGCATCGGGCACGAGGCGGGGTACACCCTGGACAGGGTGCCAATCTCTCTAAATATATTAGATGTAAATATATATATATATATGTGGTCATTTTCCTGGGTGCGTATTGCTTCTAAATATCCCACTGAAGCTATTTCTATGTAGCAAGGCAAAACATATGTTATGAAAAACACAGTTTTTGTGCTGAAACCCCAGATGTCTTTATATAGGCTATAAGATGTATGATTTAAGGTGTTATAGGAGCCAGTGCTATTTACATGATCACGTGAATAATCTGATCATTTAAGAAAACAGGTTGTACTGTAGTATGAATTTAAAACCAGCAAACTCTTATAATCATCTCCTTTGATGAATGAGGTTTTTGAATTCAGCCCCTACACTCTTGGATCAATTCTTAACCCTGAACCACATCGTGTATTAAGTATTTGGAATAATTTATGCAGCAAATTACTTCCTTTTCTTCCTGTCTTTTCTTTGCAAGAAGGAGGACTGGAGTATGCGGTTTGGGACAGAGCCCACATCAGACCACAACTAATTATGGTTGGGTGTGTCACGTGATCAGTGTGGCCGGCTGGATCACGTGACCGAGTTCGGTCGCCACCGCTGTTTCACTCCTCTGAGGAGATTTGTGTTGTTTTTCCCCCCTCAGCAGACACCTGGAGTGGGGTTCAGGTCCCGCAAAACCAGAAACGGAAACTTAATCGGTTCTCTGTCACCGAAAAGACGGGAATTAGTCACTTTTAAGGCGAGTTTGTGAAGAACACACCACCGAGCAGCGACAGAAAAACCCCAACTCCCGGCTTTCACTCGTCTCTCGAGTAGTTTTTCTTTTATATGTGTGTATATCTTTGTACCGAGCAAAACACACGTTTTCAGACGTTTCCGCCATTTTCAAAAGTGGACTTGTGTCATGGGTAGTGTTTCCACGTCGTCGGTTGTGTCCGTGGGGGAAAGTTAACGCGTTGTTAAACGGCGGTTTTAACGTCAGAACTCCGGGTTAGTTTCGAAGGAACCGCGCGTGAGGGAGTTCTGGATTTTACCGGATCTTAACGGAATCTTGGAGAACTTTGGGCTACACGGACTTGTAGAGGACCACACACACACACACACGGAGTCGACTTCATACCGTTTCTTTCTACTGAGGCTAATATAATTCAACAACAACAACATTTTCAGGTGTTTTTTTCTTTCCCCTCACAGCAAAATGAGCCGTTATTTTGTTCGGCTTTACACGGACAAGCTAAGCTAACCTTCCCCCGCTTTAGTTGTTTATTTTTCCCCCTTCTTTTTTCTTTCTCTCAGCTAATTATTTGTCTTCCTCGGCTGTGCCTCAGGGGTGACGAGGCCCCTCGGGGAGCTGCTTGCGGTGTCAAATCTCTGCTCGTGCTAACGCATAGCCGCGCGCGCGGGCACGGAGACGCGCGTGGTACGCGGCGCGTGAGCACTCTCCTGAAGAAGACGCGCTGTGAAGAGAGAGAGAGAGGCGCGCGCGGCGGTATCAGGAGCTGGATACCTGTTAACTTTTCTGTCTGCGTGCGTGCGCGCGTGTGTGTTTGTGTATGTATGTGTGTGTGTGTGTGTGGTTGAGTGTGTGGCTCGTAGCCGCGGGAAGAGCTTCGTGGTCAGTGTTCGGCATTCCGTAATGGACGCGAAAGCCTTCGGTCAAGTTTTTCACCGTCCTGTTCTTACGGTATCTTGCACAGGCTCGGATACCGGACTGTAACCGAGTCGCAACCGGAATATCTCGGAGGCGAACAGCGTTCATTTATCGCCAAGCGGATTTATACAGGACAAGTACGATGTCATTTGCACGGGTCTGCTTGGGAGCTCTGCTGCTGTGGACGATTGTTTCTGATGGTATGTACTTTACCCTTCTACATATAATATATATATATATATATATAAAATCATATATATGTGGGTTACATATACGGTAAGTACAATGTCGCATATTAATATATAATAATAATAACAATGTATAGACAAATCAGGGAATGCATGTATTTCCTGAATCTTATTTTGGATTTTGCTTGACTGCAATGCTTTCTTAAGTCCTGATTGGTAATTCCACACACACACACACACACACACACACACACACAGTGTGCGCGCTAGAGAGAGCATCTCGAGCAGTAATTGCAGGAAAGAGGTAGGTGTCATGGCACGAAATGCTCAAATCCAGTGACATGAATGCACAGAAATCACAAACTGGTGTGTTTTTCAACGATCAGCTGAAGTGCAATAAATAAATAAATAAATAAATAAAAAATTTTAAGGGTGACATGCCGGGCACATCAACTCTCCACAAGGTGGGAGCAGGAGTGTACAGAGGCTCCTCTACATACAATGCAAATTTGATCCAAGGCTTCAGAAAGATAAGAGCCTGTACGCAAGCCTGTATATCTGTATTTCTTTCACCTCGTGGTCTCGGTGCAGTATATATTTCAGTGTAGTTCTGTGCGTTTGTATACATCCGAACACATCCATCCCCCAGCAGACGGTGTATAAACAGGGCGGGTTAGGGCAAGGAAGCATGCTTAATTGTGGAAATCGCATCTGTATACAACGCGATATTGACATGCACACATTGCATACCTTGTTTAATTCTTAATCAAGAACCTTTCTGGGTTTTGGGCCATGTGAAGACGAAGACTGACGCGGATTGGGTCCGTGAGGTGTGATAAAGTCGTTTATGTAAATGTCAGACACACGACTCCGGAGTACAATCAACTTCTTGGTGATTTCCGACGTGTCACAATTCGTTACTTAGACAGCAAGCGAGAGCGATCCGTTCTAGGTGAGACTCGTCGCAGAACACGTCACTCGTCCTGACCGCACTCGAATAGTCAAGCAGCAAACTTTCCGCTTGGAAGTTAACGCCTCGTTGTGTTTCAGTGACACAAAGCAAGAAGGTCTACCCTCAGACTTGTTCAGTAATGGATGCTTTATGAGGTGTGTGTGTGTGTGTGTGTTAGAGAAGGGAAATGTGCAGGACTGGGAATCGAGCCCCGTGTTACATCTCATGAATGAGTTATCTAGGCATGTAGCAAGCGCAGGATTGAAACGTTGATCACATTTGCACATCGTCTGTTTGTAACCGTCCACACCGTGGCAGTACGTCTTGATATTGAGGAGTGCTGGTGGTGTGTGTGGGTTTCCCATCAGGCTTTTCCATCCTGAGTTACTGACTCTCAGAAAGGATTCTGTTCAGTTATGGATTCAAGGTGGCGCTTGCTGAACACGTTTGAATCAGAATTTTTGAGTCAGAATTTTCCCTTCATTTACTGTATCGGCTTTGACTCGTATTTGGGGCGGAGCCTATCGGGTTTAATCGTGTTCTTAGTAGTTCAGTAAGGAGCTCTTGTGCTTTGAGGTCTTCTTCCTGCAATATTAAGTTGATCTGCACGGTGGCCTGGGAAAACCCTTGTCATGAAACATTGACGTTTTCTGCTTTATACAGAAATAAGCGAAATACCTATTTCTTTTGCATGTTTCTCTACCAGCAGTGAGGTATCAGAACGTTAAAAATCTGGTTACCTTCAAAAGTGAAACGGTATACAATCGGACCGAAAAAAACCGGTCCATTAGCATCCCAGACTATTCTGATGACTAGTCTAATTCTGATTACAAACAGAACCGATCAGGCGTATGTACAGTTCACGACGGCGTGCAGCTATCCAACAGCTTGATCAAAGCTTGCCATTCAACGTGTGAGGAAATCACACGTCTGGAAAAGTGTCAGACATCTTCAGACTCCTGAAACAGCGCGATCTTTGTCGGAGGATCGCAAAGGCATGATTTAAAAAGTAAATAAGAAGGGTGAAGTATGTTTAGGGTTTCTTAACGTCGAGGTATCAAAGTATGTTAGGCAGAGAGCTCAAATTTTGGCTAAAATCTTCTTCTACTTATTATTATTATTATTATTATTATTATTATTATTATTATTATTAGGCTGGTTTTAGCCATAGCAACATGGGTTTTCGAGACCGGTGCACAAATGTATTTGCTGGATTAATAGAGTATGAGCGAGTAGCTTATTTTTATATAACACTATGCTTGACCTTATTGTCGAACAGGAACCTTAAAAACCTCGTGTTAACAGATCACCTTGACTCCATACGATGAGAATGTTTTGACGTCTGTGCATGTAGTCCAATCAGTGTGCCATCCCCAGCTTCCTGCCTCATGAGAAGGGCCCTGTCTCGGGGCTTGTAGGGCCGTCCAACATGTTTGTGTTTTCCGTATGCAGATCAACATGGAGAGACAGTCTGTGTAATTGAATACCGTTTCCTTTATGTCCCGACTAGTGAGCAAATGTTTTTTTTTAGATGGTACACCCTCTGACATACCACATCACAATCAAAGCACTGACTTAATAAAACATGCCCTGTCATTGTAACTGAGGATGAAATGGCTTTGAACCGCTGTCTTGAAGTCTCCACCAATCCCATCCAATCCCATCATATAGTTCTTGTTATTAAAGCTCACTTCTCTTTTATTCAAAGGAAAATGTCACTTCCCACACCAAAAAGGACGGTTGGCAAAATGCGAGCCTGGGATACGAGTGCAATACTTTAGCTTGCCGTGTAGATAAAGGGAACCTAAGCATGTAGTTAATTCAGTCATTAAATCCACGTTGTTATCCAGTGTGATGGGCATCATATATCAGTGCACGTCAGTGAGTACTACTAAAATACAGCCGTGGATGAAAATATGCGCAAGACATCCTTCAGAATAGGTCTGTTTTTTTTTTGTTTTTTTTTTGTCCGAAGAAACCTTTTTTTTTTTTTTTTTTTCCTGAACTAATACAAGCAGCAATGACTCGTCCATCTTTCTTGTTTACTGCATCACATTTCAGGTGCTGCCCCTTTATTCATGCGAGCTTTGTCAAAGACACCGTTTCATCACATCCTGATTTGTAATCTAGACAGCCTGTAAATGCACCGGTGCTAATTCTGCCCGACGATAAATCTGTGCAGGACGGGTCTGTCTCCTCCACTTTTGATAATGACAGACACTATTTGGAAAGAAAGAAGAAGGGAAAAAAAACAAAAACAGATCGAGACACAAGTACACATCAAAACAATGACGAACCTGACACAATACACACCCTAGGCATGTCTTGTTTGTTAATCTCCATGCTGTAGCACCTGCGTCAAACTCTCTGCTTTTGCTTTTCCGAGTTGCTTCCCCCCCCTCCACAAAAGCAGATGATCTGGAGAGGAGTAGCTTTGTTGTATTCTCCTGTTTTATTCATTAGTATTCCAGCTGACAAACACGGTTGGTGTTTAGCAGCAGTGGCGCACCGGTGCCTAGATAACAAGACCCTGTTGGCCGTCGGCTCCTTCGGACGAGCCGTTTATTACAGACGACAACGCTGACTTTTGATGTATATTTTAGTTTTACCCGTCCTGTTTGGATGTTCAGACGCACGAATACTCGTACCACAGTTCTGTTGAATGCTCGGCGATTCTGATTTGTCAGAAGGCATCGGTCGATTTTCTATAACGGCAGCCCTGGCGAGATTCTGGGCGCAAGGTTTACACGGACGCTCTCGTTTTAACATGCTAACAACGTGCAACAACTCTCACGGGGACTTGTATGGTGGACACGCCACGTAAAGAGATGGACAATGCGTGTGATTGTTGATATGGTGAAGTTTTCTGCTTAGCGGTTTTTGAAAGGAGTTTCCAGTGGCAGGGAAAGACTTGAGGACAGAGGATGCATTTTTGTCTTGCTGACTTTGAGAGGGGAAAAAAGAGCGGCTGGTCCAGGGGAAATGTTTATGTATGGCGACAATATCCTAAGCAAAAACACAGCGTTCTATAATCAATAAAATATTGTTGGCGTTGGAAAATTGTTCATGAAATCACCCCCATCGTCATTTATTATTTACTTTGACATTAAAAGCATTTGTAATAACAATGGACTTGTGCTTATTGTACCTTTATTGTATCTTTTGTTATTTTAAACCGTTAATTCAAAACCGTGTCCCCTCCTTCGTTAGTTTTTGTTTAGCGTTTTGATTCCACTGAATTGCAGTGGCTGCTCTTTCCTTAAAAGCCCCGTGTGTTAACCTCAGCGAGACAATAAATGATGCCGTAACCATAAAGTTTAACATTTTTTACCGACACACTATTGATCAATTTGGTTCAACATAAAATAAAACCGCGTGCTAACAGATGTCTGCTACGAGGGCGCTACCTCCCAGCCCCACCCCCGATATTCTCTTACAACGGTCGTCAGATTTTGAGAGAAGGCTCTATGAATAGACTAAAAGTGATTCCTCGTGTTGGGTTAATTAGTCCCACGTTTGAGCAGTTTCACTGCAAAAGAGATCCTTGGCGAACTTTTATTGGTTTACCTGTAAATAATGAGACATGCCAAAGGTATTCGCATGTCCTTGACTCTTTGGAGCCCATTCATTTTAATCATCGAGATGGGGGGGGGGGGGGGTAGTATCGTATTAGACCATTTTCATGTTTGCAGGAGCTCCAAACTGTGGAGCCAGGGCCGGACTGGGACATAATTTCAGGCCGGGAGTCTCACACTCATCCAGGCCACCCCGTGCACCCTCTCAACAAATTTTGAATCCACTGACAACCCTATTTTTTCTTTCCTAAATTCAATGTATCGCACACAGGTATGGCCATCCCATAAAAACATAAACAAGAAACCTAGAGTTAGTGAAGCAGTCCTAATTTATATCCGCTTACATGGATGTGCCAAGGATTTAACACCAGAAGTGCAGAGCTAGTAAAACAGCTAGCAGTAACTCTACTCTTCTACATAAAAGCATGCATTTCTACAGTAGCATCCATTTTTTGTGTATGCTATGAACAGGACCGTCTCCACATCTAAAGTTCTTTGAGTTAAAATTAATGCATCACAATAGGGCATTGTTGTTGTTTTTTTTTTTTAGACTTAAAAATACTTAATACCTGAGGTTTAACCGCACTGTATTTCATACAAATATATTAAAGCGTATTTAATTTCTCTTCATTGACCTGTACCTGTCCTCTCAGGTGGACCCTGAAGTGTGACCTCTGCACAGACCCGATACCAGGTTAACTCTCGCCACCTTATTGTGAAAAATAGGAGGAAAAGGTGGTGTTATTGTTTTTTCAACCTCACATATGGACAGACCTAATTTTCTAAATTGCGTGAATATCTGTTAGCGCGATACTAACTACATCACGACGGTATCGATTTAGAAGAATCCTTATATTGAACACGATGTTACCTTTTATGACTCCTAGCTTGGAAACGTGTTTGTCGTTGCTTGCCGTAGCTGTACGTGTAATCTCAACATTTAAAATAATACATTTGGATATTTGTCTGCTAAGTTACTCGGCGTTCTAACTCTACAATAGATAAAGCTCGTCCTTTACCATATTTTGAGTGACGATAGTGATGGTGCTAACGTTTGCTCGCGGTGAAACGGTGGTTAATACTTGTTTAGCTAAGTTAGCAAACACAAAGCGACGGTATTTACAGATGAGCCTGACCTGCACTTGAAGCCCTGAACCGGTCGGTAATTTTATTACATTTTCGCCGCTTCTTTTTAGAGGGCGTTCTTTTTACGTGCCCTTTCCTTCTCTGTGCAGTGATGACTCTGCTCCGAACCGTTCGCCGGAGCTGAGGAGAACGGTAGCGTTGCAAGTCGAGACTAACCGGTTCATGATGTCTCATCAATTTATTATCAAGTCAGAAAGGATCACTTGAACGCATAGGACACGCAATAATATAAAATAAAAGTAAAATGAAAAAAACGGCAGGGCAGCGGGCCAAATACGTTGGCCAGTCCAGGCCTACGTGGAGCTCAAGTGAGAGCTCGGAGTAATAAAGCAACGGCACTGGCAGCCTCTAGCTGGAGCATTGTTCATGCTGCTCCTGATTTGCAGTTAAAGGTGTTTTTTTTGGAAGGCTGGTTTCCTCAGTCATGGTGTGACTGGAGACCCTATACCCTATCCCCTATCCAAATCTCACACACACACACACACACACATACTGCAGGTGCTAGGGCTTAATACCCTTTCTTCAGAAAGCTGTTTACATGAATTGCCATTTGCAAGGGGGGGGGCGGGGGATTTTCTAATCGCAATCGTTCCATTTGTTCCAAGGATGAATGTTCTTTTCTCAGGGCCTAATGGCATTAGATGAACGTACTGTTCCATCACTAAAATGTCCTCCTTTTAAGTATTAGATTCATCTCACGTCATGCAAGATAAACGGGCTCTCTGCAGGCAACTTGCCTGACCCGTCTGTTTACCCATCAAGCCTTGGAGAGAGGCACATCCAGATGATGTCTATGGATTACAGACGTCATGCAGATTTTTATTCATTTATTTGTTTTTTTTTTTTTTTTTACATTTCAGTATAGCTGTATAGACTGGAGCTTTGATAAAGACAAAATGGCTGGCGCGGTGAAAAACTCATATTCCGAGTCATATAACTCGTATTTCCTGCTCTCGCTTGTACTCTTAGATGTGTACCCTTCAGCAGCGTAAGATTAGCGTCTTGACAAAATAGAAGCTTTTATTAATAAGCGAGTTGTCGTTAGCTGCAGGAAAACGACACAAGAAGATGAGAGATTTTTGTTCGTCAGCAAAATGTCTTTGAGGCTAGTAATTAAGGAGCTGTGAGAACTTACTGAAACGGGAACACAAATGGATTAGCCGGGGAGAAAAGTTTTCCTTACGGAGTTGAAGTATCGTTATCCTGCTTCAACCTCAAAGAGACACTTGCTTTTAACTCTGTGTTCGAGGATAATTGTGCAGTAATAAAGAAGGCGATATTCTGTTTACAGCGCTAGTAGACTGCACAGACGTTGCCCAATTAGACCGCTTTCTTGTGTCAAGGTCTCAGAATTGTTCCTCATGATCACTGAATGTTTTGCTTCCCTATGAGAGTCACTACAATGGCATCCGTGGACAGTGGTCGGATTTGAGTCCTTCCAGCATGCTTCAACTGCTTATGCGGGGCAAAAATCTGTT
The DNA here is from genome assembly GCF_023375685.1 of Ictalurus furcatus. Classification (NCBI taxonomy): domain Eukaryota; kingdom Metazoa; phylum Chordata; class Actinopteri; order Siluriformes; family Ictaluridae; genus Ictalurus; species Ictalurus furcatus. Next base: position 4,463,212 of record NC_071282.1, read on the forward strand.
CGCTAGCCCGCCGGGCATGTGCGATATAACTGTCAGTACGTTTACACGGACGACAATAATCTGACATTAAGACGATACTCGGATTAAGAACCCACCATGTAAACAGCGATTTTTGATGACCTTAATCTGATCAAAGTCATACTCGAAGTAAACACAAGTGGAATTAAGACGTGTGGAGTATTCCTGTTTTAGTCGCATTGTCGACGTGCGTTACAGACATGTACACACCTTAATCACACTGTTAACGCCGTGTGGGAGTTTTCACCGCATTTTGTGACGGGACACGTACACACACGGCAGCGCTCAACTGTTTGACGACAAACAGGAGAGCACGGCTGCGTCCCAAACCGCGTACGTACCTACTATATAGTAGGAGAAATACATGTATCTCGGCTACTATATAGACTGTAAGTACGCGGTTTGGGACGCAGCCCACGGCTTCAAGCAGTCGTCTATTTGCACATACAGCACAACAAATAATTAACCGCACTTGAAGCTTTCGTAAAAATTTTCAATAAAAACACCCAAAACTGTATACGGTTCCATAACGAAGACCAACTGTGAAATTCTGGAGGGACGTCGGACAGCGTGGACGTAATGGTGACGTGTGACGTTAATCGCTCGATGTTCTATAACATGTAAAACGGGAACATGAAAGGAATCTTCTAAAAGCGACTCATGTAAACACCTCAATCACAATACTGTCTTATTCAGAATAAGGTCCGTAATTAGATTACTGCTGTCCGTGTAAACGTAGTCCTTGTTATATCCAGTGACGTTTACTGCAGGTTATATTAGATTACCAGACTTGCCAACCATTAAGTATTTTGAAGAGGAGTACACGTGTATGAGTGATCACTCAAAAATCTGCCAAAAGAGTAGTCTTTCCCTTTATAGTAATATGAGAGATGAGCCAACTGACACGTAAATCTGGAATGATTTGCTCAGGTGTTATGAACCTGTCATGGTAAATAGAGAAGAATAATTAACGTGAAGTAAAATCTATTGATGTACGTTCATCTTGGCTAACGTTAGACAAGTATATATTTAGCGTCAGTTTACTATAATTATTAGGGATTTAAACATCTCAGCCAAAAAGCTCTTTCGGTTTCTCGTTGAAGGAGAAAAGAGGATTTTGACCCCAAAGAATGATTTGGGCTGACAATGAAGTGTCAAAACTGTTAAAATATTAATGGGGACGATAATTATAATGTTTTTTTTGTTGTTTTGGCTGGCACTCAGTACTTGTTTTGCTCACTGCTGAGTAGCATTAACAGAGAAAATGTCGGCTGGGTGAACATTATACAACAGAGGTCTGAAAAGGATGGCATCGAATTAATTTTTTAAAAATACCGTTTACTGTACATCACTGCAGAATCACTTAAAAAATCCTCCGTACAACTGTTTTCAAGGTTGCCAAAGTTCCCAACTGCACAGCTGACTATGTTGTTATCCCCCCCTCCTCTCTTTTAAAAGTGAAATGGTGGAAATGCCCCTGTTCCTCTCATGGATGATTAAAATGTTTATTGCGATATGTTAAAATGGATAATTGCATCCAGGGGGGGAAAAAAAAGTCAATCTCTCACAAGCATATTAGCCCGTCAGGCTAGTGAACTGTAGAAAAGCATGTCCGGTTCATGACTGTGCCTCGCAGTCCCATGTTTGGGTTTCCCCGACACCTAATTGACTAGGCGAAGCGCGCCAAACCAGTTAGGTAGTTGAGTGCACTAATACAGCCTGGTTAGTCTGTCTAGTGAAAACCGATGTGCGTAGTGCCTGTAAGGATTTAGAAAGAGTAGCATCGAGGTACATCTCTCACGAGGGAAGAGTCCAAGCACATGCAGAACTACTTTATTAAAGACAACACGGGGAACAGGCTCGAGAAAACAAACACGAGGAGCAGACACACTAGGAACCAGAATTAATAAACTTAATAAACTTGAAATTAAACACTAAGAAAAAATAAATGTAAAAAAAAAAAAACATGGTGCAAATAGCACAAGCATAACAAGATATTAAAACCAGAACTCAAACATAACCTGATGAGAGTTAATGCTCCAGCAACTAAGGAAGAAACACAGGGAACTTCAAGAGCGCGCTAACCAATCAGGGAAATGCAAAACACAGGAGTAATGTTACATAGGCTGAGTCGGAAATCGCATACTGTGACAGTACGTACTATCCAGTATGCGTGTGTAGTATGAAGACAATCCCACACATACTACATCCGCCATGTTGGCATTGTCATGTGACCTTCGACGTCATCATAAACGCTAAAATTCTTAAAGGGACCACCAGATTAAAGCAACCGCACTAGGTGCAAAATGCCCACCAGGAACGTTAACTGAATTAGTCATTTAATGTGGGCGGGGTTAACGGGCTGAGGTAAATTTGTTGCCGTTAGGCTGGCCAGCAAAGGCATGATTGAGATCACAAAAAAAAAGGCTTCAAACGCTATTTTCTTGTTTAAACCTTCAACGAGTTCACGTTTTATTCGGGTATTGTTAAACAAGTCCTGTTTCAGCAAGGTCGTCTTCCACGATTGTTTATTTTTTTTTTTTTTCCCTGAGCTCATCCGCACCATTCCCGTTGCATTATGGGATTTTTGACTCGCGTAGTGTCCATCATTTGCAAGGAGCAAAATCTCGCCGGAAGCGGTACGCCATCCGGGTATTTCTCACCTACTGTTTCTCGTCTGCTGAGAATTCGGACATACTACCTCTTCGGAGTACTGCTTTTTGCCTACTGTATAGTGTGGTAGGGTAGTATGTGATTTCGGCTGCAGCCACTGAAAGGGGGCGGGGCAACAGAGGAAGAAGTTCTACATGGGCAACAGTGGTGCCCTCTAGTGGTCTAAGGCGGAATTGCCTCAGGGGGTCATGACAGCATCGCATCACAAGAACATGTTGCTTCAGTGTACATATGGAGTTCGGTAGGTAGGGTTTTGTCTTTCTCTGCTTGTTGAAATGTTGGTGACCACGAGTTTTCTGGGCCTACTTGTCCACAGAGCAACTTGTAAATAAAAGAGCCTGGACATGTCATTGTCTTGTCTTGGGAGTCCGGGCTAGTGATCTGTCCACTCCTGCATTACCAGTGCTTCTACTCTGAAGGCTAATATGCTGCTGATTCCATCTCGATCTTGAAAAATCATGATTTTCATGTGCACTGTAGAAAAGCATGTCTAGTTCATAACCCAATTTATCCTTGGCTTCTTATTCTTACGTGAGTACTGTCTGCACTCCTGCTATTCAAATGAGTTGCCTCTGCTAAGCAGAATTCAGGTTGAGTGTGAATTAAGTCACATTTGGGCCTTCTTTGTCGATATCCTCAGGATGAAACGGTCCCTGTGGCAGTTGCGGTGGCCAGCAGAGCAGAATGGACCACTGCGGCTTAAGCAGTCGACATGAGTCATTAGTCTTGTCTGTTGGGCTTCCCGACTGTTGCTTGGCTGCTTTTGAAAAATCCTCCAAGCTCGCGCTAGTGATGAATAGTACAGGGCTTGGAGCTACTGAGTGCCAGGCCAGTTCAGACACCGTCTGACCGGAGGAGGATGTAACCTCGTGCAACAGAAACAGTAGTAGGTTGGAAGTATTTTGTAAGCAAAGAAAACATTTGCTCGACATGCAGATCACAGGTTTAGTGATGCAAGAGGAGAGCTGTTTTTCTATCAGGCTGTTGCATATGCCATTAGAAGGCTTGTATTTCTGAGTTTTGCAGAACTAAGTGTGTTTTCCAATGAAAGTGCACAAATACCGTATTGTCACTGATTTTTATATCAGTTAAGTTTTTTTTTTCCCTTCAACTATAGACTAGGGTTCCTGTTCCTTGGGCTACTGAGAGAAACGGTATGTTTGGTGAAATCTTGGCTTGGAGACCTGCTCTTATTGGTGGAAAATAACACAGTTACCTTTCTTGAGCCTCTTTAAGTCTTTTTTTTGATAGATTCTGCCCAAATCCTTCACATTATTTTAGAATGAACTGAGAATTTTTAGGAACTTTAGAAACAAAGAGTGATTAGTATGAAGAACGTGTAAGAGACAGGACTGCCATATATAGTTTTTGTAATATCTCCAGTAAAATTCGATTTGCCGGTATTGTATTGTACCAAACCAACTTACTTCGGCTTGAGTTCATTTTTAACTTCCAACTTCTTCGCCGCTCCTGTAATAATCCATGCAGCATTTCAACTGGAATAGCAGTGGTTGCTTGCTCACAGAGATATTTTCTAGCTGGACTCACTTCTACAGAGTCGATGACTATTTCAACCAATAATTGAAGTATAAAGACTTTGGTTAAATGTATAGACCAATCTGGCAGTCAGTAAAGAAGTTTGCTTGTTATATATTACTTATTCTATTCCACAGAACAAGACTCGTGCCTCTCTGCAATGCGTTTGATTCACGTCCAGCTGGAATTAAGTTACAGTTCCACCTTCTTTAAAACTGTGTGTGATGTGACTTCATTCACATGGTAATGATGAAGTGCAGGGATTTACTCTCAGAAATGAACCACGCTCGTCTTTGTGCCTGAAGAATTTACCTTGAAATCAATATTGTTCAAATGACTGTCAGCAAAATGAAGCACAGGGATTTGCATCTTCTCTCTGCATCTAAAGCTCTCCTCCAGCATTTCAAGGTCCACACTGCGGCCTTTAAACTAATTTGAGCCGAGGCACGTGGTGACTTTTATGTTGTATGTATTAAGGATGATTATTATCATTGTGTGCAGTGGTGAAATTCTATTGAGGAGAACTTGAGAACTCAAGCTGGCGTTCAACTCCGTAATAGAACAGTGGCCTAGGTAGTGTATGTCACTTTTTTTTATGCTTCATAAGCTCTGCAGGTGTTTTCTATCAAAACGCCAAGGCTCCGGATGGAACTTTATGTTTATCCAAGTCCTGTTTGTGAGTACTGGTACGTATGAATGTTCTGTATGCTCGTCATTGCTTTTCACAGCACCTCAGAAAACTTGGCAAAGGAGGAAGCTTGTGAAGTAGGCAGATCTGTCAGCAGACAATACAACTTGTGAATGTTCCTCTGACACATTGACATGCACACTGGCAAGCAGCCAAAAGCTGGCACGAAATCAGCCCTACCAACCTTAAATATTCAAGGTAGTCGGTAAGAATCTATTTTTATAGATCATTCCCCAGACACATTCCATGATTAGGCAAGACCAATCTCCCAGGCAGTACGTTGATGTATCTGTAAACTTATGACTTGTCTTGCAGCAGAACTGTCACAGCTGCTGTTCTAGAAAATTAACCAACACCTTCTGACCGATCAGAATCGAGAGTTCAGTAGCAGCATTTATTCACCGTAACATTAAAACCACCTGCCTGATATTGTGTAGGTCCTGCTTGTGCCGCCAAAAACATCACTGACCTGTCAAGACCTCTGAAGGTGTGCCGTGGTATCTGGCACCGAGACGTTAGCAGCAGATCCTTTAAGTCCTGTAAGTTGTGAAGTGGGGCCTCCATGAATCGGACTTGTTTGTCCGGCACATCCCACAGATACTCGATTGGCTTGAGATCTTGGGAATTTGCAGGCCAAGTCAACACCTCGAACATGTCATGTTCCCGAAACCATTCTTGACAATTTTTGGCAGTGTGGCAGGGCGCATTATCCTGCTGAAAGAGGCCACTGACATTAGGGAATACCGTTGCCATGAAGGGGTGTACATAAGTCTGCAACAACGTTTAGGTGGGTGGTATGTGTCAAAGTAACATCCACTTGAATGCCAGGACCCAAGTTTCCCAGCAAAACATTGCCCCGAGCATCACACTGCCTCCGTTAGCTTGCCTTCTCCCCATAGTGCATCCTGGTGCCATCTCTTCCCCAGGTAAAAGACGCACATGCACCCGGACATCCACGTGAAAAACAAACAAACAAACATGATCCATCAGACCAGGCCACCTTTTTCCATCGCTCCATGGTCCAGTTCTGATGATCATTTGCCAGTTGTACACACGTTTCGCGGTGGACCGGTGTCAGAATGAGCACTTTGACCAGTCTGCGCCTAGACAGTCCCATACGCAGCAAGCCCCACTGCATTGTGTGCTCTGACACCTTTCTGTCATAGCCAGAATTAACTTTTCAGTGCTAATTTGTGCTACAGTAGCTCTTCTGTGGGATCGGACCAGACGGGCTAGCCTTCGCGCTACCCTGTGTGCATCATTGAGGCTCGGGTGTACATAACCCTGTCACTCGTTCACCAGTTGTCCATCCTTGAACCACACTTTCTAGGTACTAACCAGTGCATACTGGTAACACCCCGCACAAGACCTGCTGTCCTGTAGATGCTGTGACCCACTCGTCTAGCCGTCAGAATTCGGTCCATGTTAAAGTTGCTCAGGTCCTTATGCTCACCCTTTTTTCCTGCTTCCAACACATCAGTTTTGAGAACTGACTATTCACTTATTGCCTAATATAGCCCACACCTCGACAGGTGCAACTGTAATGAGATAATCAACGTTATTCACCTCACCTATCGGAGGGTTTTGATGTTATGACTTACCGGTGTATATGGTTTTGATGTGTGTATGTATAGATATGGTCTATTGACTTTAAATTGCATTTTAGAGACACAGTTCATGTGTCTCGAGAGAGTATGTTAAAGATCTTGACGACGGTGTATTAAAGAACTTGACATTGTTGACTACAGATAATGGGAGCACAAACGTAACCAGCCAATCGTAGGCCATACCTCTTAATGGGACCATGGACGAGGACGCACCTCGGTGGAAAAGGATTTTCCAGGGAAGGACGGGGCCACAGCATCATGAGCCATTTTTATTGTTGAGTAAAGATGCGGCAGTGCTGAGATTGTGACACCTCCTCCAGCAGAAACGGATTAACCCAAGACAAGCATGTTGCCAGGGTGAGGGATGAGGGGGCCACATCTCTGAAATAAGCACTAGCACTCCTGGGAAATCAAAGTCGGGCAGCCAGTGCCGGGGCGCCACATGCCTACAAGACGCAACCATAGTAAATCACACATCTTAGTCTTTATCTGGAAAATATTTCCCCCGAACTTGCCACCTAAATCACTCTATTTCTCCAAATGTGGGCAAATATGCACTCTGTCATGCTTGTTCTCCCTTGCTCTCTGTCTGCTGTGTGCTGTTTGCCTTTTACAATTGGATTATTTTAGGGGGGTTTTCCACAGAAGTATACTGTATATTTCTGTAGTCGTGGTGTTTTTAAAGTGAAAACTGCATTTTTTCTGGTTCCCCATGAGAACCATAACTCCCTACAGTGTTTGTGTTTTCACCTTCCACATCATTGTTGGGGGCGAAACAGAATATAGACATACGGACAAACCCAAAACGACGACACATGGGGAAACTGTTCTTTGACTGACTGTTCTTTAACATACTTAACAAGCAGACTGATGTTCTCGGTCATACTCTGTACATGCCCTCTGACCTTTAGGATTTCTAAACAGGCAGATCTCTATTCCTCTTCTAAAATGTTCATTATTCCTGGAAATTGACATCTCGGACAAACTTCTGTAAGTGTTTAGTTCGTCTAGATCCAGGACGTTTACATGTTCTTGCCTGTGGACCTTTCGTTCGTGTGGTACGTCCGTTCATTTCATGCGTGTCCAGTTGGCCTGTTGGCACGTATTCGATGCGATGCGTGGTCCTTGAAAGAGGCCGCGACCTTCTGACATGCCTAGGGAGTTCTGGAAGACGTGAGGCTAAACACAATCAAAAGTGACGTCTCCAGTCCATTTCTCGTCAACGAGCCCCTTTGGAAAGGCACATTTCACCAAGATGCACCTAATGATGTGGAAAATGCGGCTGAATTGATCGAGTTCTCTTCAGTTTTACTCACTGCTACAGGAAAGTCTTTGTGTATTGTGGGAATGCATCAAACAAATGATTGATTTTTTTTTTCTTTTCACCATAAGGTGATTTCAATCAAGATGCACGTTACAAGCAGACAGTGCACCGCCAGTGTACTGGTAATACACATGCTCAATCAACAAAGTGATTAGTGAAGGTTTAATCATGTAGTCAGGTCTTGCTGCAGTGTAGCATGTGTATGTGCAGCTTGTCTTGACAACAAGCATGTTTGACCTCGATGACCATCGGAACCATTAAATAGTACTGGCAGTCACGTCCATGACGCAGAACAGGTTCGGGTCAAGCAGGAGTTAATGGCACTGAACACGTCATCAGTCAGCAGACTCGAAATATATATGGGACTCGGAATACATATCCTATAAAACAGGAGGCCAGATTTACATTTGGGGTCTGTCTGTCATATATGTATTACCGCTGCTTAAAATGCCGTCTTTTTGCCAATGTCAAAGTGCAAGTTTTCTGGTGCGAAATACCACCCACACGTATGTGTATTAGGGGGCGTAAGTGAATACGAATACATTATTGATGGAGTTTTTTAAAAACGGTATGGACAGTAAGGGGTGTACTTTTTATGCCGGGTTCTTTCAGACAAGGTGCGTGTGTTGGGATCCTGCAGGAGGAGTTGCGAGGTTTTTACTTCAATGTAAACCGTTTTAAAACCGTCATGTAAATGGTCTACGTTTATATAGCGACTTTTATAAAACCTTGAGTTCTACAAAGCGCTTTACACTTGTTTCTCATTCTCTCACACACACACACACACACTCAGACCAGGCCCTAGCCTGCCATTGGGAGCAACTTGGGGTTCAGTGTCTTGCCCTGAATGTGGCACGTGGAGACATGTGGGCCAACCCTGTGTTTAGTAGACAAGCCGCGCTACCACCTGAGCCACTTCTGCCCCACAGTTTGTGGGGAGGTTCAGCTAAAAGACCTGAAACTAGCCCGAGATGTTCTCAGTGTTTTCATGGGAAACGAGGTAACATTGGTGCGCATTTCTGATTTGCGGTATGTATCTGCAATGCGCAGACTTTACACGTGGAACCTGGCACCTTGTTCACACAATAAAGATCTGTCATTGGTGTTATAAGCATCAGAGATCCACTATTTGGTTTTTATTTATTTATTTATTTATTTATTTTGGTAGTGATTTGCTCCAGCAGCCCAACCGAAACGCTGCCTTACTGAGCTCCAAAAGAAAACCATATTCCTACCATATTTCTGTACAAACAATAGAAATGCTTTTATTTATAGTGCCGTTGCTCCATATAGCTCACTCAGACGGTGCACTCTGCTCAGAGCGGCATATCTCTGCTAGCTCTCCAAAAATAATCAATGAAATATTTATTTTGTGTACACATCGCGTGTCAATTTAATTTAATTTAATTATCCTTAAATGATAATTTTCCATCATTAAAAGAATATCTTCCTGGAAGATTTTCTGCCTGGGGCGGCTGTGGGTCAGGTGGTAGAGCGGGTCGTCCACTAATCGTAGGGTTGGCGGTTTGATTCCCGGCCCACGTGACTCCACATGCCGAAGTGTCCTTGGGCAAGACACTGAACCCCAAGTTGCTCCCGATGGCAAGTTAGCGCCTTGCACGGCAGCTCTGCTAACACTGGTGTGTGTGTGTATGAGAGAATGGGTGAATGAGAACCAGTGTAACGCGTTTTGTAGAACCGTTAAGATTATATTAACACGCTATATAAATGCAGACCATTTACCAAGTCGTATGTACGTTATAATGTAATGCTGCTTAAAGGACACCAGAAGTACTCAGAGTGCATCCAGCTTTATAGAAGATTCTACTGGCAGGTCCAGTGAAGTTTTCTGATCTTTCCAGAATATAGCAAACCTGAAAACTAGACATTAGATCGATAGAAGATAGAAAGCTTGCCAGAAAGTTCCACAGGACATCTGGTTCAGGAGTTGAATAAAGTTCTGTAATTAAAAAAACAACGAAGAAAGGAATGAATGAATTCATATAAAGATGGTTTAACCTGGCATCAGATTGCAGAGGTAGTCATGAAGAGAATCTGTCACTGAGCTCTTGACTCTTCAGCTAATGACCACAGCTGTGAGGAACAGTAGGAGTTTGCTCCTAAGTGCTGCGCTAAACGTGAAATTCTACATTATGAACTTTTTATTGTTTAAAAGTATGTTTTGTTTGCCAAAAATGCTGTTATAATTTTGTTTCATAGATGTTTCGCTTCATGAATAATGACGCAGGATATGGCTGTACTGACCTCATATTGTTCGCCCTATCAGAAGATCACGTGTTTGAACCTTGACCGTGGCCTGGAGCCAAGGGAGCAAAATTGGCCAAACTCACAGGGTGGTTGGGATTGGCTCTCTCTCCCCATCAATCCCGGTGACCCTAGCCAATCGTGTATGCGGAAGAGGGTGGATAGTGCTTTCCTCCAAGTTCCTCCCCTGTTGATAGCCGTTGTAAGAAAGTGGAGAGCTGGATGGTGGGTGGGAATTGGCAAGACCAAATTGGTGCGAAAATGGGGTCTGCACTTGTAACAATATACTTTTGTTAACCTGGGCTGTCTCTAAATCTGCTTTAGTGCAGATCCATAAAATGGAAAAGACACGAGGTACGGGTTTGCTGTGCAAAAAGACAACGAGCCATGTTTGCTATGCAGATCCGGAATGGATATAGCATGGATGTTGTGCTGCGTTCCCATCCAGTGTACCGTTATTGTATGGGGGACCACTTGCACTTGTATGAACTGTCTGTAGTGTGTGTTGCATGCATATGGGGCCTAATATTTCTATCACTTTTGACAGACTGTCACACACTGGTTCATATATCTCCCAGCACTGGCTCATTCGTGCTGACTAGTGATGCACAGACTCTCTAATGCCTTCTGCCTGCACATATGTTTGCACTTGACTTGAAAATCAGCAGTTAAGCCTTCAAACTCACTTGTATTTGATTTCTGTCTGAACAGGCATGGTGGATATTGCTAGGACAGACTATATATAGTATGCACTCATACTTTCTTGTATTTGTGCACATCATTTCGCCAGCAGTTCCTGCCTGTTGGTGGGCCCACCTTCAGTTTCAATTCCCCATGCCATCACGACTTTATCAAAAACCTAGTCATGTGAGGGTAAGCAGCAAGGTGCATTTATCATCTGGCACCTGCTAAGCCTGGCTTGGTTCGATAATGTAATTTGTTAAGTAATAATTGCTGCACCTGGGGAGCATTCTTGCATATTAACGTTGTCTTTTGCAAGGTGTTCAATCATTTCTGAGTGGAAGTCCAACACGACACTGTCAACCCATAGCTCAACCCCATGCTCAGCGTTTATAACGGTGAAATTTAGGAAGCTCCACATTTCACTCGCCTGCAGAGAAAATAGCACGTATGCTGCCAAAAACTAGTTACCCCGTGTTAATGAGTGAATAATGCGCAGCTGCTCTTCGCTATAAACTTCTTTTGTTGTCGAGGCTCAGATAAAGTTTGCACAGGTTTAATAGAGTATTGCACTCGCTCTGTGCATACATGCTAAGAGGTTCTTGCATTTTGTTCTCCGAGCTCTCTGTAAGTTCATCTGTACAGCTGGGGCCTCTTCAAGTGGGTCAGTCCACCCCCCCACCCCACCCCACCCCACATGTTGCTGGTAATTGCTTTCAAATGGGCGTTCATCTGTAGCCTGAATTGAACTCGGAAGCTGCGAAGCTGCACATTGAAATGCTAATGATGAACCTCCTTTCCCACAAAGCCCATCTTTTGTCATCCCTAAGTTGTTTTCCTCTCTCGCACGAGGACTCCGCTCTCTCAGCCATCAGCGCCTTTAAGACTCCCTTAATTACGAGCTTCTTAAATGAAAGTGGAGTCTCATGTTGTCAAAGGCGAATTAAGGATGTGACCGATAAGTCTCGCACCTTTTTCAGAGGCCTCATGTGTTCGCTGGTGGCGTTATATCGACTTTGAATGGCTGTCTTTTGTTCAACGATTGAATCCAATATCTTGCTATTGAAGCTGATATGAAAGGGGATTTGCACCACGGCTAGTGCCTGTGGAAATAAGTCTTGCTTCTCATCCAGCTCATTAGTGACTTGGACCATTATGATTAGTCAGTGAGTTAAATCGGGTGTGTAAGAACGCACGAAACACCAAACTGTGCTTTAGCTATAGTGTATAGCACCGGCGTTACCCATCCCTCGCTGTAGTGGTGTTATAATAGTGGTATAAATGAAGCAATAGGTAGAAGTTGAACAGCTGGTAGACAAAAACACATATAAATGTAAAACTGCACATGGCTCTGTTTCTAATGATAATGAGTCTTTATTGGTCACATATACATTACAGCACGGTGAAATTCTTTTCTTCGCATACCCCAGCATGTCAGGAACCTGGGGGTCAGAGCTCAGGGTCAACCATGATACGGCGCCCCTGGAGCAGAGAGAGCGTTAGGCTCAAGGCTGTGGCAGTACTTGGGGCTTGAACCCCCGACCTTCCGATCAGTAACCCGATCAGAGCCTTAACCGCCAAGCCACCAGTTCTCACCACTGCACCGCACTAGCCAGAGGCGATCAGACTGAATGTGGAGAATAATGCACTGACCGAAAACACAAGCTCGATCCAGGCTCTCTACTTTATAGAAAAACTAAACCAAACGAAGGGATCTTGATATTTTATTTGCCGCATACATAAGAGTAAAAACTCCCCAATGCCCGGTTAAGCACCAAAGAAAAATTGGTTATTTAAAAAAAAAAAAGTGTAGTATTTGAATATAAAAAAGAATTGCTTGTTGCAGTGCTATTAGCTAACATGCGGTAAAGCAAATCAAATGAAGACAAAAAGAAGCTGTGTAGGAAATGGTTAGGAATCATAATAATTAGGATATTTAGAACATTATGAACTGTCGGTATTTTTCCGCCGAGTTGTGGTTTCTGGTTTTGATTGTTCTCCAGTGATATTTCCTTGCAAGTTACAGTTACATAACCGGTCTAATACAAGCATTTCGACTGTTCGATACCTCAAGTTGGTCATCTTTAGATCTCGTTTAAAAATGACATCGGTGTAATAGATATATAGAATGTTGAATACCAAGGTGGATCACAGGGGAGGCGACATGCTGCAGCCTTTGCTGTATGCCAGTAATAAATCTTTATCTTGACCATGTGCGAGCCATCTATAGGGATTAGATGTGAGGTGAGCATGGGCCACTCCAATCTTATCTTCTGTTTACGGCTGCACGATGGGACACACTTCTTCAGAGGCAGTGTGAAGCTCTCTCCCTTCGGCCTGGAGTCAGTGCTTGTCCTAGATTTATTGTTCCCTCCTCTTACCTTTATCTCTCTCCTTCTCTGCGTTCCCGTCTTCAGCACGCTTTTCTCATCCTCATTTTCTTCCACTCGCAAAATTCTATTTCATCGTCCCAGCCATGGGATATATTTCTAAACGCGGCGACATGATAAAGCCGAGGGGAAACGGTCCCTCCCCAACAGCTCACTTCAGTGTAGCGTGAGACATTTTACTTCCATGGTGCCTATTACATTTGGCACGGCGCCTAGTACCCGCGCGCTGCGTCCTTGTTTTCGTGAATGCTCGAAGAAGGCTGTTTTTTAATGTGCGCTTTGCTCTAAGACAAATCTATATTTGCGATCTCATGCTGATAGTGAGATAGTGAGGGAATGGAAAAAAGTGATCTTGAGAAATGCTCACCGCTTTAAAGTGCACCTAATATGGTCTTTCAGATGTTACCTTTCGTGTAGTGTGTTCTAGAGCTGTTTGTGAATGTAAAAAAAAAAAAAAGTCTGTCAAGTTTCCAAAATCAAAGGACAGGACAAACGGAGTCATTGACTCCCAAAAGAAGGAACTGATTCTGAACAGCTCAATCGAGTCGTTAGTGATTCAGACTTGCTTCCTGTTAGAATCTACGTAGGTTTGTAATAAAAAGCCCCGCCTCCGGTCTTCATCGACTGCTCACGAACGGATGGAGCTGAAACTCGTTACGGTAGTGGGCGTTTCCTTTTTGAAACACGCTGACGGCGGTAGACCAATCACAACACACTGGGACATCTGACCAATCAGAGCAGACTATGCTCCCTGAAAGGAGGAGGTTAGAACGAATCCTTTAGAATGGATCATTGAACGAGTCGTTTGTGACACTGGGGGGGGAAATTGAAATTATGAGCACCTGAAAGTTTATTTTTGACCTCGGATGCATGTAAATCTATTGTATGAGACCTTTAATAACCATAATAGGTGCGCTTTAAGAACCACGTATTTTATGCGACATCCAAGCGAACACACGAACAATTTCATTTGTCTTTTTATCTGATGAGGAGAACATCAGGTAGCAAGATGATGGAGGTAAGTAATTACCGCTGTCCCTACAATGTCCTGAAACCGTCCTGGGTGTATTATATAAGCTTTGCTAGCTGTTACTTATATGAAATCCTGTTATCTCTATGCTTCTGAAAATAGGCCGTCCAAACATTTAGCTGAATATTACCAATCTACACAGAGTGTAGATTCTTAGCCATGATCCACGAGGGACGCTCACCACGCAGACACATTTAAAATTCTCAGTGTGCATCCTCTTTTTTTATTAAAGTTCGGAAATCCTTCAGCTCAGAGATTTTGATCACAGTTCTGTTACTGGCGTCGAGTGGAGAAATTGATATCAGTCTGATTTTTTGTAAACAAATGAATATCATGTTAATATTAATCAATCTGTCAAATATTTCCCCGCTGCAGTGCGACTTTAGCATCCTCAGATGTTGAATCATCATAGCAAACCCTAAATGATTTAAGAATGGACCACTGGTGACAGCACTGATTTTCTTCTTTCAGTGGACGTTCTGAGTGGAGAATCTGGTTTCATCAGAGACTCACTCATCACACATTTAACGTCCTCAAGCGCACGTGGAAGTGGTGGTGGAAGGTACATTAGTAGCCCTACATTAATACAGTTTCAGCAACTGGGGTGTCATTTATTTCCCACTTTGTAAATGTATGTAAAAGTAAAGGGCATTTTAAATAAAGGTAAATATAACGCTTTAAACATAACCTTGTAATATAGTAATATTATAATCATATATAATTGTAGTTGAAACTTTCAGTGCCTTTTTGTTCCCGTTTATTTAAAATAAAATCCACAAACTGAGTGTTACCAATATAAACTTCAGATTAAAAATTTACACAACTGTTTGTCCTATTATATAAGACTGAAAAGAACCCAATACACACACACATATATTATTCATTCAGGACTGTAGTTTTATTCTGTACTTTTTGTGCATCCATAAATATAAACTAATATATAAGTTTATATTATATAATCATGTTTATGCATTACTTTTTATAAACGGTACCGTCGACATAAACAGTAAACTGAAGAAAGTCATTGTCGGTGACTCTGGGTATCCGGCTAAAGCTAGCGGCGGCGCATTACGCGCGTATGACGTCATGCGCCGTCGACTAGGAAGCGGCTTATACCTCCGGTTATTAAAAACCCGCTAGTGTTCCTTTTGAGACGATATTACCTTTCTGAACTTCACACGCTAGACGGTAGAGTACGCAGTGCATAGTGTAAGTGTACAGTACTTCATTTGGGACACAACGTGAGTATTTACTCTCCGAAGCGTGTTCTCGGAACAGAAGTAACGTGACGAGTAAACCTCCCCCGTGCCGCATGCAGACCGATTTTAATCCATAACGAGATCCGTTGACGACGATTTTCATCATCGATTACTATCGATTAGTTAGCTCTACTTTAGAAATATAAATGTTACTTAAAAAAAAAAAACGTTCTTAATGTCCTCATGCTAGTTTACTGCATTTTGTGTATTTGCTAATTCTATGCCAAAAAAAAATCAACCCTGTTACAGTCGATTTATGAGCAACATGCAGCAACGAATCCAAGTTAAAAATGTTGTCGTTGCCTTTGAATGGTTAAGCGCGGGTTTTCTTAGATTCACTGTTGAAAATACTAAAAAAAAGGTTCATTTCAAGACATTTGTCAGCACAATCATGCAAATCACCCAAAAATGGGTCAAAATAGTCATAGGCAGTATACAGACAGGAATGAGAAAACAGTAGAACCTAGTCAATATTGAGAGATGTTCCATTCCATGGACTTTTCCTTTCATCTGCTCATGCATGGCTTCATGCTCCGTTTGAAGTGGAAAAGGCTCCAATTTCCCTGCTCCCTCCACAGCCTTTTCTCCTTGGACCCAGCCTAACTGGATTGTAAACCAAAGGCTAAAGGAATAAAACATGTTTCCGGTGAACAGAACTTAAAGCTCAGAGATTTATGAGTTGGTCCAAACTATGCATAGATGCAAGAAATATCACTTATGAGAATATGGAGGTCCGTGAAACGTAAACAATGACTTCTAGCTCTGTCATATCCTGTAGTACAGAAGCAATACATAACGGATCACAAGTCTATTAAATGTTTGCCATCAGCTTCTCTGGAATACACAGAGGTACTAACTAGTACTTTTTGGCAAAGGCGGTTCCAAAACTTGAAGCATAAGATGACTTCAGTTTCTCAAAATAATTCACATGTTCTAAGAGTGTCGGTCCACTTCCTGTTCTGCCTAAAACGTCTCCGCTGGATTCAGGAAGCAGCTCCTGCAGGTCTCTCAGCTCTAATAGACACAGGTACTTGGCTGCGCCCCTGCTAACGGCCTCGCCATTCCAGTAGTTTCCGAGGGGACTAGTTGAGGAACATAAAGCTGCTGACCCTCTCAGCGGAAGTGCTTTTGATGGTTATGGGGGTGTGCACACACCAATGCTTCCTCAAGTCCACTATTGATTCCTCGGTCTTGTTGACATGAGTGAAATGTTGGGCTGCCATTATCATCTGAACTCCGGCTCACGAGCATTGAGTCATCTGCATATGCTCTCCTGCCCCCTCTTTGGCATCGTTTCCTTGGTCAGGCGGTCCAAACGAACGGAACTGGTATGTTGTTGTTGCTAAACAGTAGGGCCATGGTGAGAGTAAACTGACTGGACACAAATACAGGTGGCAGTCGGCGCAAATAAGGCACCAGATAAGAAAAATACCTCAGAGAGGGAGCTTGAAACGCTGCAGACGATTCCGACAGCTTCTCGAAAGAAAATGCTATATATCGAACCCGACATCTCTTCGTGACCCTTATGAGCCGTCATTCCTATCGTTGAAACCACTGAAGTGACGGGAAGTTTCCCTTTTTCTCTCCGCTCTCTAGCCAAGTGCTATCATCATCCTGTTTTTTTTTTTTTTTTTTTAAGGAATTGCAGAGAAGGCCATATTCGCCAAGTTTTATAAACTCAATCAAAAAATGATTGATGAGATGTACCAAATCAATATTTCTGTATAATTTATGGTTCATCCATTGTATACATTTTTTCCCACACTGGGTTTCTGAAGGTACAAGCCATCTTTCTTTACTAGTAACATGAATTAGCATTTGCGCTCTTCTACACAATCTTCTCATTTGTTCCATCTATTCAAGCACATTTGGGTGTTGTTGGTAGTTCAGACTGTGTGTGGGGCCTTTGATGAGATTTTTGTTAAGAGTGTTTTCCTGAATACATATGAATTTAAATCAGTCTAACTATTCATTCCCTTTGAAGTCAGCAAATTTTGGAATTGTGTACAGCAGCTGTTTTGAAAGCCAAGTGCATATTTAAAATGTTTTTTTTCTTCTTCTTCTTTGTTTGTAATCTACTTTAATGATATACAGATTTTGACATCTGTACAAACCGCCCCCCCTCCCTTTTTTATTTTATTTATTCCAGCACAAAGCATCCGACTGAGAGAACACATTTTCAGCATTCTAATATTTATTGTGGCACATAACGACACAGACCTGCACATCTAAACGCAACACGTTCTGATAAGTGCAAATCATTTGAACAGGGTTTAATTACCTGCCGTGAGATAACAGTAATAAAATCTCATTTATATTGCACTGTGCATACGTACGGTTCTGTACAAGAAGATACAGTTTAGACAGTGTTCGAGTATACTGCAGGGACCGGATGCATCAAGTCCAAACTGAGACCCAAAACAGTATTTATGAATACAAAAGCCATTTTTGAACTGTTTAACTGTTAATACAGAGGTGTTCTACGGCACTATCTATGCTTTGCCCATCTTCCAGGCTTGTCTGGCCAACCGGATGAATACTTTTATTTTCTCTCACTGCACTGAAACGCTGAAATTGTTTCCCCTTTAACTCCCCTAGTACTTATAGTGAGGACCAACTACAGTTGTTGACATGGATACATAACATCACGTTAAGCACTATTAAGAAGCAGGGCTCGATGGATGTGAAATTGTTATCTGTATCTGCTGGCAGGTTTTATACAAGTATAACTGAATTTGATTGGACAATGAAGTAAGTGGACAATTCAGTAGCTGTGGCATCCGAGACATGAAGATTAATTATCTTATCGGTTTTTCATTCACAGTTGTCTACTGTTAATATAACAGTTACAGAGTGTGTGTGTTTGTTGTTGTTGTTGTGTGTGTTTTTTTTTTTTTTTACTTACGTCATCCAACAACCAGAGAAATAACAACTCTGCTTCCTGTTAATCTTCTGAAAAGAAAGTCTTTCATTTGATAAGTTTGTTTAAATGTAAGCACCCCCAGTTGCTTCATATTTCTTGGTGGCATGTTGATGCTGGGAGCATGCAGCAGTCAAATCCAATTACCAAAGATGATCAAAAAGCTATGGCTACATAAAGCTAGCCCTGCCCCTGGATTTAAGTACTTGCTAATCTTTCATAGTCTGTAATAATGCACATAATTAGCCTGTCATACTTGTGAGTTCAATCAGGTCAGGTGCTGCTTTTTAGCCTGGATAAATGGACCTCCGGGTAAGCAGGACACGGGATTGCGCAAGCACATTGGAGCTTTAACGTGTCGACCCCTACAATTGGTCCAGGCCTTTCCAACTTGCCACACTGGATAGCATCGCCGATACAAGTATGTATGTTTCTCGGTTGTACTGGTTGCTTCTCACTTAACCCCTCACGCGTTAACATTCTTTCAGTTCTGACAGAAATGAAAGCTCTTAATAGATATTTCTACCGAGTGCTGTCAGAATTGATCAAAAAGTGAAATACCTCCTCGTCACTTTTGGCGTATTTATTCACCAGGCCAAGTTCTTCCCTAGCTTCTCCAGGGTGAATTGTAATTTAATTGGCTTCTAATTTAAACACTGCCTCATAGACTACACAATAAATACGCATGGTTTACTTTTTAAATCTTTTTTTTTTCAATACCGTGTGTTCATTCGTGGTTGTAACATTGTCCTTTATGTGTGCCTCTTTTGTTGTTGGTTGTTTGGAGTCCTAGTTAAAAATAGCGCTTTTAAAAAATAGCTTGAGGCACTTGTTACATATTTATGCGCGTATTCGGTTTTCATCTTCCCTTGCAGCACAGTGTCGTCTGGTGGTTTGAGAAATGTATGAGCATGAACACAAGCCTTGACAAATAAAAGGGAGGACACCCACTGCAAGGGATTAGGGAGTGACACAGCTGTGTAAGAGAGACGGATAACTCAAGGTGCTCAAGTAATTTGATTTTGCCAGACTCCTACTGCACCTGTCATTGACTCCGAGTCTTAACGGTGACGAATGGTACTTAGCAGTCTTCTCCACGAGCAAGACGCTGTAAGAACTTCATTGTCTGCTGTCAACAGCTTCATGGTGTCACATCTGAAAACAGTCAGAAGTGTTATTTGTTGCGCTGGTGCTTTTAGCCTTTTCTGTTTGAGATTCAAAGAACTGCAGAACTAATCTGGCCCGACAATAATGAACCACCTGTGTACCACATCAGCAATTATGGCATTTGTTAAAATTGCGAAAACATAACAGTGCCATCCAGAATTATGGGCAAATTGTATATAAATAAGCAAAAACTAATATATCGTCTTGTTGAAAGCTTCATGTATGACTAAGTCTGAACCTCCTGGCAGAGTCAGAAATAGCCTGGCATTTTAGAATTCATAATGCCATCAATCTTCCTCACAGAGCTAGCATTAGACCCCTATCATAAACAGTCAAATCAAACTGGTGGCAAAATACACCGTGTGGCCAAAGAATAACATCCCATTCCAGATGTGCTCCCTCCTTTGCTGTTATAATAACCTCCGCTCTTCTGGGAAGGCTTTCCTCTAGAATTCGGAGCGTGGCTGTGGGGATTTGTGCTCGTTCAGCCACAAGAGTATTGGTGAGGTCAGACGATAATGCCGGGCGAGGAGGCCTGGGGCACACTTGGGAACGTTCCAGTACATGTCAGAGCTGTTCAGTGGGGTTGAGGTCAGGGCTCCGTGCAGGACACTCGAGTTCTTTCACTCAACCTTGGAAAACCATGTCTTCATGGGGCTCTCTTTGTTCAAGGTGTATTTTCAGGCTGGAACATGTTTGAGCCTCTTAGTTCCGTTGAACGGAAATTGTAATGCTATATCATAGCAGTTGTGTGCTTCCATCTTTGTGGCGGCAGTTTGGCAGTTTCTAAAAATCCACTCCCCAAAACATCAGTCATCAATAGCCAGTTTGATCATTTATCAGTTTTTCTTCATTTTTTTTTTCCCTCCCTGTTTTTAATTAAGGAAAACAATCTTTGTCTGAAAGCTGAATATCCTATGTGTACACCATGTGAGTTAAAATCTTTCTATTCTGGAAATAATTTAAAAGACATTGACTTCACGGATTGAGAATCAGCTTTTGGTTAGAAGTATCTTTACGGGGGTGTAAAATAGTATTGTGGGCGCTGTTTCATGAACTTGTAATGCGTACATGCTTTTAAAAACAGTGTTAAGAGTTGACGCTTTTAACGACTAACACTTGATACTGACTCGGTTAATAAGATCCTCTGTGTTTTCTACTGCAGATGAAGAGAAGAATAATGGAGAATTGTTGGAAAAATGTAAATTGATAGAAATGGTAGGTTTTGACACCGCTGTATAGCGATTCCCTAAAATGAAGCCAGTAATGGTGATTATTATTTGGGTTGCTTTCACGTATGCCGCATTCAGTCCATTTCAGTCGGACTCTTACTAGTTGCGGTTTGTTCCGGCAGGTCTGAACAGCCGCGTTTGGGTACGGGAACAGACCAGTCGTTCAAGAACATTTGAGCGTGGTGGTCTTGGTCCAGTTCCAGGTGAACTCTAGCGTGCTTCGAGTGCAGTGAGAAAGCAATTTAACTCTGGCTTACTTCCTGCAGTTGGGTCGATTCAAACACGACATATTATAAGATGCGGGCAGCGTTATTTTATAGAGGTGAGCTGCTAAACTGAGCCTGTAGCACTGCAGAAATGCAACGTGTTGTGGATATTTTGGACTGTTAAATAACAATAGAAAAGCTGGATGTTATAAATAAAATGTCTTGAACTTGTTATTTATATACAGTCATGTGAAAGTATAAGCACACGCCATGGAAATTGTTGGTTTTCTTGCATGTACTGCCCGTTTCAAATTTGAATCAATGAATGCAAGCTGTCCAGTCGCTGAGGCAGCGATGCAACCCCAAACCATAACATTTCCACCACCGTGCTGCACAGTTGGTATAAGGTGCTTCTTCTGAAAAGCTGTCTTTGGTCTGCACAAAACATGTCTGCTGTAACTGGGGCGGCTGTGGCTCAGGTGGTAGAGCGGGTCGTCCACTAATCGTAGGGTTGGCGGTTCGATTCCCGGCCCACGTGACTACACATACTGAAGTGTCCTTCGGCAAGACACTGCACCCCAAGTTGTTCCCGATGGCAAGTTAGCGCCTTGCATGGCAGCTCTGCTACCACTGGTGTGTGAGTGTCTTTGTGAATGAGTGAATGAGAACCAGTGTAAAGCGCTTTGGATAAAAGCGCTTTATAATATATATGTGTATATATATATATATATATATGCAGACCATTTACCGTGGCCAAACAAGTGTATCTTTTGATTCGTCTGTCCAGAGCACATTATTCCAGAAGGCCTGGTCTTTGCCTGTATGCTCATTGGCAAACTAAACGGTCTTACAAAGGCTTTTTCCTGGCACGCCTCCCATGCAGGTCAAATTTGTGCAATCTTGTAGGGTTCTGGGAGACTTCTGTTTGCATCAGACGGCCTGCTCTTGGGCTGAATTTGCTGAGACGGCCAGTCCTGGAGAAATTGGCAGTCGTTTGAAATCTGCGCCACTTGTAGATGATTATCCTTACAGCGGAATGATGTATTTCAAATCATTTGGAGATCTTTTTAAATCCCTTGCCAGACTCTTAGGCATCCATAACTTTTTTTTTTTTTTTTAAATGAAGGCCTTACAGAACTTTTTAGATCTTGGCATGATGACACCACACACCTCAATACTAAAAGGAACACCAGATACTAGATATGAGAGGGGTATAAAGAAGACCGGTTCCACCTGCACTCCCTAAGCAGGTTCTAATCACTGACACTCAATCTTAATATTATGGATTTGAAGGTGTGATGAATGTAGGGGTGTACTTACTTTTTTTTTCCATGTGACTGGTCTGTTTTTTGTTCATTTAAATTGTGAAAATTTTACGTGTCATTTGATAGTGCATCATCTTTATTAATAGGCGCTGTTTCAAAGAGGATCAAATGTTTGCTTGTCCAAATATGTCAAAAAAACCCCCAACAATTTCCATTTGTTCGCATGACTGTAATTATCTAATCACATTGTACCACAGGTCCACATTCTCCATGCTTGGGTGATTTTTATTTTTTTCCCGCACTTGGCCAAGACTTGTTGACCCTTTTGTTCCATTGTCGTATTTCTGATGAATGAAAGTGTCGTGAAAAACGAAAGAGACCGAGTTTTTACAAGTGTGCTTTTACACCCCGCAGCCAACATTTTGGTTTGTTTAATCATGAGCCGTATGAAACCAAATTAAATGGCTAACGAACCAAAAGTATCTGATTTGGACTCGGCAAAACGAGATAATGAGCATGAAAGCACGTTTGTGGACATGAAGTTGATCGAATGTCCGTCGTTAAAACTGATCTAGCTTAAATAAAACACTGAATGTCTGAGTCAACTCTTTAGTCCACAGGTTTGACTGGAAAAATTCCATATTCGTGAGGTAAAGCATTTCCTCACCATAGACAAGATTCTGCTACGATGGTCAGTCGACGTAAGAAGAAATACAAGCCACTCTCCCTAACAAACTTTCCGGTCTATGTACGAATCTCAGCCACGCGACATATTGCTTTCCAGCTGCTGTCTGAACTTAGGAAGTTGGGTGGCACCGTGTCCCTGAGACAAGGGAAATTAGTCACCCCTTATCTTCCTTGAGCAGCCGTATTCTCCCTGTAATGTCATCTCGGCTGCCGTGTGTTTTAAAGATGGGGTGTGTGGTGCAAGACTCTCCGTTGTGAGGATATGCTCATATTTCCATGTCGGGGCGAATAGAACTTCTCAGAAGTAATGGAATCAAATGCAAATCGGTTGTTCTGGATGGGGAAATACCTCACCAGTATACACAACGTATATCCAAAAAGTTTTTTTGTTATTACAGAGCAATCTCGAGTAACCTTCGAGCAAGATCGGAATCCAGTGGTGTAATATACAAGGCAAACGCGCTTTTTTTTTTTTTTTTTTTTTTTTTTTGCTTACGATTTATTTCACCAATGTTGTTACGTAAGGATTAAGAGAACAAACCATTTTGAATGTACAGAGCACATAAGGAGCGCTGCATCCTTTTAATGCGTTTTTAATGTTTCCATAAATGAACTTCGGCGTACTGGCGGAATCCAGAAGAGCAAAGAAACCGTCAGCTTGACGCTAAATATCCGATACACCACATGGAAGTGAACTACTCCTAGCGGCATGTTTATTTAAACGGAAAAGAACATTACGAGCATAAACTTAATCTGCCTTGCACCATCGCAGCCATATGCTGCCATGTGTTCTATTTCCGTACAAGCTCTAGCACACCTACAACCAATCCGCTCTGCCAGAACGTTCACGGCAGTAGGTCTTTAGTCATCAGTCCCAAATTAGTACCTTAAATAAAATAAAAGACCTTTCCTAATCAAGCATTTACCACCCTCAGCCTGGAATACAGATTTAGCATGATATGATGGTGTAAAGGGGTAACACTGGCATTTTGCTGTAGGTGTTGTCTATCCACAGCAACGTTGTGCTGTTTGAAGACTAAAAAGAATACCCCCATGAGGTGTCGAGACATAGTTACCTTTCTCTCTGAGCAAATAAGCAGTATCTCCATCTAATAAACTCACTGTGCCTGGGGGTATTCCTTCACTGGTCGCCTGACTGACATAAAAACAGAACTTCTTTATGTGATATTTTATGTCCTCAGAATTAAGCAGTATTCACATCTTTTCAAACCTTTTTTCGGTCCAAAGTGTAGATCCCCTACCAGAATCCGTTCCCTCCCGATCTGGGTCAGCCACTCTTCTATTGTGACCCCGGCCACATATGTGTTTGACAGCAGCGATACAGTCCAGCTGGCTCACCAACTGAAGATCGACCTGAGCCTGGGGTCTTCAGAGTGGACCGGTTCTGTAGCAGGAAGTTCAAGTATTATGTCGCTTGCGTAGTGACCTCATCAGTAAGGCACCGCTGCATGAGGGTCTGGGTGCGTTCTGTACAGTATATTGATGGTATGAAGCGGGATTCCTAATCAAAAGCTAGTCGGTTCTCATTGGCAACTCCGGTTCTACCTTATGCACGGTCCCGATTCTTCGTATCTGACTTATTCCTCAGAAGTTGCTTCTCAGAGCTGCCCAGAACAACCTTTTGTAAGCCCTGAACGTTCATGACTTTTCAAAACAGTGGGAAGATTTTAGCTGTCCATCAAATAAGGGGGCAGGAAGGTAAAGATTATGGATTAATAGAAGATAGCCCAAGTTTTATTGCTGTCTGTTTAAAAATAAAAAATAAAATGGTGGCACTGACTTAATAGCCATCAGTACATACTACACGTGTTTTTCTTTGGGGCTTTCAGGGCTTGTTTGAAGCTAAATATTTGTATGATCTAATAAGAGTCGCTGCTATAACAATTAGAGCCAAGTTGTTTATTTCTGCCAATCCCCACCCACCAGCCAGCTCTCCCCTACCAACTACCAGCCAGGGAAGGTGAAGGCCAGTACATGCTTCCGCCGAGACACACGAAGTCTATATTTTTCGAGCTGATACTCATGCTTCGTCACACACTTGGAGGAAAGCACCGTCCTCCCTCCTCCGTATACATCTCAGACATACTCACAGATGCCCATGATTGGTTAATGTTACTACGGTTGACAAGGGAGAGGGAATATGCCATCTATCCCGCCCAGAAATCACGGCCAGCTTTGCTCCCTTTGGCTCCCGGTCCCGCATGGCTGTGTGCCTGATTTCCTAATGATAGGGGGAATACTTCTCTATGACCCTCCCCACAAGGTGTTTTACCAAACAGTCCCTAATAACAAACAGTTGTCATGTTGAAGGAAAAAAAAGCGTTTCCCGTCAACTGTAACGAAAGTAGCACTGACCAACAATACGCCATTCTTTCTCTTTTTTTTCTTTTCTTTTTAATAGTGGCCTAGATTGTTTTTGAACATAGTGTAGACTATATTTTAAGAGAAAGAAACTGGCCAGTGATAAATGCTGCATTAATTAAGCAAAAAAGCCCCCCCCCCCCCCCCCCCCCCCCCCCCCAAAGTCCTGAAGACTGTATTTTGTTGGGAAAAAAATGACTGACTGTTACAAATCACTGACACTGGACACTCCTTCCATGATAAACGCTCTTATTCCCAGCTGTGCATCCACACCTTGCTATCGGCTAATAAGTTTGCACGCTGAAATTTGGAGACCGGCTTTCTAAAACGTTGCTCTCCGCCCCATCCACACTGTACTATTGCATGAATCGGGTTTAATCTGATGAGCCGGCGACTATTTGAAAGTAGCCTGTCCTGATTCACGAGCACTCAAACTAACAAGAGGTAAAGCAGATTAGAGTTTCATGATCAAACAAAGCAGACAGTTTAATAAGCTGTTTTTTAATTGCGCTAGACGCTTGACTCAGCGTTGTGGAGCAGTACCAAAGAGCTGCATAAATGCTTCAGGGAAGAAGTACAAAAGAATTCAGGCTCCGTTTTCACAGCAGACTATCTTCATATCAGTAAAGATAATAATGGCTTACTGCCTCATTAGCAGCAAGTGTAATTGCTGATGTATTATATGCTGTCTTGTGTATAGATATTGTGTGTCTGTTTACAAAGCACTTGCAGTTTTATTTATCAAAATGTGTTTGTCATTTGTCTTGGGATGTACTTAAATTTGATACAAGATTTGCTCGACTAAGCATTTTTATGCATATATATGTGTGTAAAGAAACGTCCTCTCACATTCGACTGCTTTTACTTCCAGCAAATTTCTTAACGTGTGTAAATATTTGTATTAGCATAGTAAAGAACATTCAAGTGCTGAGACACAATCTGAACAAGTTTCACAGCCGTGTGACGAACAGAAACGGACGAATGAGTCCCTGAACAAAGAAGGGGTCAAGATCAAAAGGAACAGTCAGTATCTAGTGTGGATAAAATGTCCTCTACCTTTTTACTTTCGCTTTTCACTAAGACCCATTCAACTACACTCTCTCTCTCTCTCTCTCTCTCTCACACACACACACACACACACACACCTCTCTCTCTCTCTCTCGCTCTCTCTGAGGCTCTGAAAGCACAGACAGACACACATAAGTAGACAGCTGACGCTCGACCACGCCCCCATCGCCACAATCACGTATACTATGCATAGTGCAAAACGTTACAGTGCAAAATATACACCACAATGAGGTGACCGGATTTTGTCCAGTTTGTCCGGTCAACTCCGTTCCCGGACACGTTGGCCAGCATGAAAATTTCTTAGCGGAAACTCTAAGGCCCACACTGTGTATGTGTGTGTGTGTGTGTGTGTGCGTGTATATAATATAAACTCAGCAAATAAAGAAACCTCCCTTTTTCAGGAGACTGTATTTTAAAGATCATTTTGTAAAATCCAAATAAGCTTTACACATCTTTATCGGAAAGGGTTCATGTTTTTCATGCCTGTTCAGTGAATAATAAACTGTTATTGCACATGCACCTGTGGAACAGTCGTTAAGACACGAACAGTTTACAGGCGCTAGGCGATCGAGGTCACGGTTACGATAACTCAGGACACTAAAGAGACCTTTCTAATGACTCTGAAAAACACCAGAAGAAAGATGCCTAGGGTTCTTGCTCACCTGCGTGAACATGCCATAGTCCTGCTGCAGGGAGGCGTGAGGACTGCAGATGTGGCAACAAACTGCAACGTCTGTAACGTAAGACGTCTGAGACGGTGCTACAGGGAGACGGGAAGGACAGCCGATCGTCCTCGCACCAGCTGGGAAATGACGTGTAATCATGTGCGTCCCTGCAGACGTGATGGAGAACTTGCGAATGCCTCGGTGGAAGAGTGGAGGAACATCTCACTGCACGAACTGGCCAGTCTGGTGCAGTCCATGAGGAGGAGACGCACTGTAGTACTTAAAGCAGCTGGAGGCCACCACATACTGACTGTTCATTTTAATATTGACCCCCCCCCCCCCCATTCCATTTCTGTTCATCAAACGTCTGTGAAACTTGTCTCAGTCATTGAATGGTTTTATCTTCATACAAATATTTACACATGTTAAGACATTTGCTGGAAATAAAAGCAGCTGAATGTGAGAGGACGAGTCTTTCTTCTTCTTTTTTTTTTTTTTTGTTTTGTTTTTTGCTGAGTATATTTTCCAAATACAAATGAAATGTGGGTGTATGTATTCTGCAACGAAACAACAATCCAAAACATAAGGTGAAATTAACACACACACACACACACACACACACACACACAGATCTTATTCATTTAAATGAAGTCTTTTTTTTAATTTTGTCTTAATTTGTCCTATGTGTGCGCAAACATTTGCAGTTAACCAGTGATCATTGTACTCTAGAACAAACACACACACATTTATGCGCTTTTGTTTAGTACACATTAGAAAACTGACTAAAACACTAGTCTGGTATTCGTTCTATTGTGGATGCACACACACACACACACACATTTTAATCATGCGCATGTTGGACCAGCTGTGCTCAGCAGAGCTAAAAGAGGTTGTCAGCACAAGACAATGAAATTATGACCCCTATTTCATGAGGGCAGCGGTATTCATTGCTCAGTGGCCCTGAAATACACACACACACACACACACACACACACACACACACACACACTCTCTCAAACACACTTACTTTTTGGTTATGCACAGGAATGCATATTCTGCCACATCGGATGATGTCCACCTGATACCAGTGTTACTTTCCATCATAAGGGACTCATCTAAGCTTAAATATTTAATACCTTTTTTTTTTTTTTTTAAAGTGCTCCCAAAGAATAGCAAAAAATGTGAATATATTGTTGATTTTCTGTGAAGACATTTAGGACTTTCCAGTGTCAGTTTTTCACGACGGACAAGATTTTGCGTTTTGTGATTCTTCGTTTGAGAGGAAAGAGGCTGGTGAGGACGCGCCCATTTATAGCTGCTAGAAGGCGAGCGACGAGAGGAACGAGGCTGGTGAGGACGCGCCCGTTTATAGCTGCTAGAAGGCGAGCGACGAGAGGAACGAGGCTGTTGAGGACGCGCCCGTTTATGGCCGCTAGAAGGCGAGTGACGAGAAGAACGAGGCTGGTGAGGACGCGCCCGTTTATGGCTGCTAGAAGGCGAGCGACGAGAAGAACGAGGCTGGTGAGGACGCGCCCGTTTATGGCTGCTAGAAGGCGAGCGACGAGAGGAACGAGGCTGGTGAGGACGCGCCCGTTTATGGCTGCTAGAAGGCGAGCGACGAGAGGAACGAGGCTGGTGAGGACGCGCCCGTTTATGGCTGCTAGAAGGCGAGCGACGAGAGGAACGAGGCTGGTGAGGACGCGCCCGTTTATGGCTGCTAGAAGGCGAGCGACGAGAGGAACGAGGCTGGTGAGGACGCGCCCGTTTATGGCTGCTAGAAGGCGAGCGACGAGAGGAACGAGGCTGGTGAGGACGCGCCCGTTTATGGCTGCTAGAAGGCGAGCGACGAGAGGAACGAGGCTGGTGAGGACGCGCCCGTTTATAGCTGCTAGAAGGCGAGCGACGAGAGGAACGAGGCTGGTGAGGACGCGCCCGTTTATAGCTGCTAGAATGTAAGTGACGAGAGGAAAGTTTTTGTTTAGCAGATTAAGCAAAAAAAAAAAAAAGTCCGGTCGTACGAGGTATAAAGGAGTATACGAGGGGTAAAACACTGCAGGACATGCTGTTCTAGAAAAATAATCAACTCTAGGGTTGGTTATTGATTACATAATGGGGTCAGCACTTCCCATCGTGTTTTATTCCTTCCATACTGACGTACAGACATAGTTCCAAATCAGACAAGTCTGATATGATCGAAAATCAGATTCCATCACTATATAACTGCTCATTTCAGTTATATACTTCGACATTGTGGATGTTGTTCTCCGCAGTATATTTTAACACCGCTGAATTCATGATGTGTCATGATGACAGGTTAGCCTGCATTCGTTTGGCCATCTTACCATTAAAACAAACAAAAAACCTAGAAAACTTATCTGAAAGCTGAGGTCGGTTAGAATTCTTACAGTACGTCTTAAAGAGTTGGGGTTAGTTAGTGGATATCGCCGAAATGTGCAACATGTTTCTAGCTTTTTATTATTATTGCCCATATATCAGTTACATGTATAAACAGCATGCTGTGCAGATGTAGAGAGAAGCAGATCTTGATGTCTGAATTCTGTTGTATGATATTAAACACACACAAGCTGTTGTTTGATTCATTTTAAATAATAGATTAGAAACTTTTCACCTTTTTCTTTCTTTTTTTTTTTTTTTTTTTGAGCACATAACCCATTTTAAAAGCACGTAAACACACTTTACTGAAAGCATCAAAATTCACAGACAATGCACATGCACAAGCAACAGTGCCAGCAGCCACTCAGCGGCGAAGCTAGGATCTGGGCAAGGAGAGCACCCTTAAGTGCTCAGCAAGAAAATAAATGTCAACTCGTTTTTTTTTTTTTGTTGTTGTTGTTGGTTTTTTTTTTGTTTTTTGTTTTTTTTGGCACCACTCAATATAAAACCTCTTAAGGTACACTATCTGCATAGGAGCAATTATTCCTCTTAAAGCACCCTACAGGAGTGAAAGGCTTTTCATTCAGGGCTTTATGAGCTGGCCTTGGGAAGAGATGACTGTCTCGGGCTGTTACTGTCCTCCCCTTTTTCTCGTAGCACTGCGGTAATGGACCGACAGGAAAAAGGAAAGAAGAAAAAAACATCGTCGACATCTGCGGAACTTTCAGCTCTAAGTGACTCTTCTGATGCGTCCTCGTTTCTTCCTCCTGACTGTGCTTATGAGGGGCAACTGGAGCGTGCGGCCTGCAGATCGTTAAGAGCGCGGTATCTGTTGAAAGAAGCGACTTTCCCCAGTTGACCTGTTGTTTAACGGGGAAGCAACGTTTTGCCGTCGTATCCGACGCGGCGACATCTGCATGGTGGAGAGCTGGAAGTGTTTATGACTGAAAGCACAGATGTGCTGTGACAGCTACCTGTCCAGAGGACGTGTTGTAATGAAACATATTGCACTCTGGAAATAAACTTCTCAAAGAGATATTAAACCCTGAGGCAGACATCTGATGTAACATGACGTGCTGGGATAATGGATACTCGATAGGAGACAGATCATGATTTTTTAAAATGTTTTAAAATGTTATTTATGTTGTTTATTGGTTGTATGAGAATAGGTTAACATGCTTTAATGTTAAAAAAAAAACAAAAAAAACGCATTATTTGTGTAATACTGTACATTCGTGAAGTACTCCTATTCCCAGGCTGCCTGAAATGCTCTGATTTCTACAAAGCCCCTCCTTCCACAAAAGCCCAGAGGTCTCTGATGGGCCAGCTGACCCGTTGCATTGTGATTGGCTAAAAGCCTTGCGTGTGTCGGAGAAGTAACGCCCCTTAGCATTAGCTGTAGCCTCCAAGGCTTCTATAGCAATTCTAAGCACCTGAGCAACATGCCGTCGGTCTTAGCGTGAAAATGAATGATCAAGCAGATGATCAAGCGAGTTTTCAGACACGTCTTGAGCAGAAGGTTTCACAGTGATGAGTTTTTATTTTGTAGCTCTCTCACCTTTCAGATACGATGTAAATTCCGACCCCACCGGCGGGGCTGACTATGCTGTACGTAGATACTCGTGCAGTATATCTTTTGGAAAGCTAGGATTTATTCTTGCGATCCGATCGATATAAACCGTTTCAAGATACAATCGCAACAGCAGTTAGAATCAACGTCTCGGTCAGACCACCAACATACAAACAAATACTTAAAAAAACCTGAAGCAATTTAGCAAGCTTTAGCTAGCATGTTAGCAGAGGTCTACAACTGAGCCCCAACACAAAACTCCACATTTAAACACATACTTCATAAAATAATCAAACACACTTACAGGTTCTGATCGAGAAGCGCATGATCGTCCGAGCAGAGTGGGAATCGCCCCGCTTTTCAGGAGGAGAATTTGTGTGTAGCCTGCCTTGTCCTCGTCCAGGTTCAGGAAGCTGTCCTCCGTAAAATGCGCGGCGCACAAGCAAAAGTTCAGGCTGTACTGCTCAGGAACAGCGTTATAAATAAACGGTAACCACCGATTCCTAATTTGGTCTGTTTTCGGAGGGATAAACACAGAGGTTTCGCTTTCGCACCGAAACACGCAGCGTCTCCACGCCATGGCGACGGAATTCGCTGAAACCTCAAATAAATTCACTGAAGCCTTGCTTTCTGTCTTCATGGCTGCCTTTGAGTCGGGTTATGCCGATCGTGCGAGCTGTGATGTAGAGAAATCACGGAAGTAAATCTGGACTTCAAACGACGCGTTTCGGGCGGGTCCGGAGGAGTGCTCTCTGTTAGATAGAATAAATCCCTTTGTGGGAAAATAAGAGTTTTAGGACTTTGCAGAGCTTAATACATGCGCACACGGATAGATTACACTCTCAAACAGAAGGAAAAGATTCAAACTCATGTTATGACCCCTTTTAATGTCAAACATGTCCATCTTCCAACGTGTACTGTTTAAAGAAGGACTAATGCATGTTATTTTCAGCAATTTCATTTAAAAGCATTGCAGTGTTCTAAATGGAGCTATCTTCTGAAACCTGCCGGCCTCTCAAGACTAAACCAAGACTATAAGAGCTGACATTAGAAGCGTTGTTATTTTGAAACAATAAAACCTTGACTGGCTCCCTTGGTAATCGTCTCGCAGCCGTGCACCCGATGCGTACAGCAGCTGTCGGAAACTTTTTGATATAAACCACCTTGTCAGTTTATCCACTTTTGTATCACCGTTATGGAACGGATTCAACGGAAACCGTCCCCCCCCCGGTAATTCCAGAGACGTCAGTCACAAAGTGATGTTAAGCCATCTCCTCGATTGTAGCATTACGAGGACACACCTCCACTTTTCCGAAGGATAATATCGTTACCGGCATTTCCTTGCTCTTAATGCACTTTGTAATTCTATAAACTAACGGAAGACATGCGGCGCATACAGAGGCCAGATAATGGGGGAGGGGGGGGGGACATATATTACATCCAGACAGATTTTGGGATGAATCAAGTTGTTTTCAAAAGTACACCGCCAACAAAAGAACGAGGTTTTCGAAGCTCACCGCGCAAAGGAACCTGATCAGCTGATTATACCTTACGCTGTGTGACCGTAGCGAATGCAGTGAATTAAACCATGTCGCAGGCAACCTAATCTCCTCCGCTGTTATTTAATATAGCAGACTTTGAAAACCTACATTCAAAAATAACCCTGTCTTGTTTTCAACTATCAATTACAAACTGTTTTCTACATGTGCCTCCCACCGTTAAATGCCTCGCCTTGGAAGATATTCCAAAGAACCACCCACAGTGATAATTTAGCATGGATGCAGTCACAATGACAAGCTATCTTGTGACAGGCGAGAGTGTGACTACATGCTGCAGGCACTCTAAGGCAAGTTCATCAAAAGCAGGGTGAATATTGAGGGCACTTGGCAGTGGATCTCTGTGCTTCCTGCCTCTTTTGCTTGGATGCGTCATAGGTGTACTAGATCTTGAGTCGGTTGACTTTGGGTATTCTCTTCGAGCCCTACTGATTGCATTTGGGGCTGTGCATCTACTGGTGGGATGCAGGTAAATTACATTTGGCCCTCCACAAATTCGCTCAACGCTGCAGCGTTTCCCACCGAAGCTACATATGTTGCTCCCTTCTCTTCCCAGCATTTGTTTTCAACGTTACATTAATGTGAAAGTAGGTCGTGCGTTTTGTGAAATAAGCCAGAGTTCTGACTGTGCACAAAAGTCGGGAAGTAAATTTTCACCGAAATGTGTTCTAATGTCACAAATGTGTTCAGAACGCCTGATAAATAAACTGGTATCACCTCAGTAATGGCACATCTTTTACGACTATCAGTGTAGCCGGTATTTCTACTTATAACCGCCTGCCACTTCAACACAAAGTTCATGTCACCTCATGAAAAACTTCATATATCCAGTCGTATATTCACAATCTGCTGAACGTATGTCGAGCTAGTTAAGTGTTTGCGTTAAGACTAAGAGAAACAAATACCTTTCGTCTCGACAGGTTTAAAGCCGTGAGGTGACTGCATGTTTCGCTACATGCCAGCTTTGCTTTAGATTTTCATCAACGTTTCCACGTACTTGCAAGTTACCTCATCGATCGCCATCCGTCCGTTCATACAAATGAAATCTTCCTAGTGAAAATCATTCCACCGTCAACTAGTTTGCACCTTGACCAGTGTGTGCAGTGCAGCAGTTGGTGGAATTGATAACGAGTAGCTCACGCTATATCGAAGTGCATCGCACGACTATGTAGTATTAAGTTTAAACATACCGCATGAATTAACACGCAGGCTCTTTGTTTGTCGTGCAACTACGAATCAAAAACTAAATGCCCAGACTTTAAATTCCAAAAAAGTTGGGACACGGTGTGAAATGGAAATAAACGTAAATAAAAACAGAACGCAAGGATTTGCAAATCTCACAAACCCGTACGTTATTCACAGTCGAATGTTTAAACTGAGGAAATGTAGCATTTTAAGGGGGGAAAAAAATAAGGTCGTTTTGAATTTCATGGCCGTAACACGTCTCAAAAAAGTTGGGACGGGGCAACAAAAGACTTGGGAAAAGTAAGTGTTAGTGAAAAGACAGAGCTGGAGGAAGATTTCTGCGACTGATTAGGTTAATTGGCAACAGGGCAGTAACATGACTGGGGATAAAAAGAGTATCTGAGGCCACGTTTGCACTACACGGATCAAGTGATCCAATTCCGATTTTTTTTTTTCCTCCCATGTGGCACAGATCGGATATGACCCTCGAATGTGTAAGCAGGAAGAAAAAAAAAAAGCACATGGATTGGAAAGTATAAAATGGAAAATATAAATTCCACAGGCTCTGTCAGATTGTATCATACAAATGGCAAACAGAATCACCGAGAAAAGGAATTTGCTTATCAAGCGAAGCTGTTGACGCCGAGGAATTCGGTTATTCAGACGTAGACGTCCATTACCATCGTTTTCGCGTTACTTTAGTTAGGACTTCCTCTTGAAATGACTTTTCTTGGAAAATAATTTCAGGAAGTGATTTGCTGGCAGCGTTTTTATTCCTTCTCCGGCCTTGTTTGAGGTGGCCTGCAGTGGCACAATGAGAAAATATGCCTGTCCTCCATAGCCAAAGCAGTGTCATGCTGTAATCTACTTGATTAAAATGACTGCACGCTTCATCATAGGCTGTTGAATTGATTCTTGTGTTCGAACACTAAGGAAAACATCATGCAGGACACTGAGCCTGGACTCGCCCAATCCTGTAATATACACTGATTGATTCGTTACAGTTGTTTGTCTTTGAAACCTCGCTGTTGGCTCAGGTGTTTAAAGTCTACAACGTCTAGAGCGTAACGTAGCCACTGAGCCAAATCCCGTCACCATCCAGAGGCAGGATTTTCCTTGAAGAAAGCAGAGACATCATAGACATTTTTCTAGACAGTGTTTTTTTTTTTTTTTTTTTTACTCGTTGGGAAAATGTTTATCTCCCTCAGAGCTCGCGTTCGCTCTGTGGCCTCACTCATTTGATTTCCTGTCAGCTTGCCGCAGGCTGCATTACAACATTGATCAAAGTGCAGAATAGCATTGCACGTCACTAATGGCTGAGTCTTTCCGCTCACAGTTCTTTGTTGCACGCAACATAAAATTATAGGGTCACTCTTAGCGGGTAACTATGCATGACACCAATCCATTGGAGGCCAATTATGGACAACCTTATGGCATAGCTGTCCACTTAGCAGTGGTTATAACGTACTGGGTAAATGGTATTTCATTTGCTGGTTGGAGATCCATTTGTGGGGAATTATTTCTGTTGGGTCTGATACCTTTCGTACTTATAGCTTGGTACTCCAAGCAATATAGTGCCTTTAATTTGGCATCGTTTTTATATCGTTGATGTCGTTAGGACTATTTTTATTACACTGGGTGGCTGATGTGAGTGTGATGGAATTCTAGAAAACAACTAAAAATGATCATCAGGTTTTGACCTAAAATGAGTTTTCCCTAATTATTATTTTAACAAAACACCATGGATATGTTTTTTTTTTTTTTTTTTTTTTTTTTTTTTTTTTTTTTTTAATAATTTAGATTCATTTCTAGCCTTGGCTTTGCCTTACTGCAACGATCGTGTCAGGTAAGGAGCCAGTTTAAGAAACTTTGCAGTCTGCCTATAGATCAGAGGTGTCCAATGTTATCCGGAAAGGGCCGGTGTGTGTGCAGGTTTTCATTCCAACCAATCAGAAGCCCCACCTGAGTTTACTGAAAGCTAATCTCAGCTGATTAAACAGGTGGAATCAGGTTTTGGCTCCTGATTGGTTGGAATGAAAACCTGCACCCACACACACGGTCTTCTGTGGATAAGATTGGACGCCCCTGACCTATAGGTTTTTAAAATCTATCTGGTTAATTGTGTTTTCATTGTTGGATAGCTACATGCCTTTCAGTGGAACTGGAATGCAATCTTTAGAGCTTGACTTCTGGTTGAGAGGCATGCAAAAGTAAGATTTCGGTTTAGGAAAGTTTTCAGAATTTTATATATATAGTAGAGCGTTTGATCATGTGAAGGATTTTGCCAGGCTGCCACATAGTTTCTTCAAGAAAATGACATGTTTCTGAGAGGTGAAATATTTGTTTCACACTTTTTGTCAACACTTTTAATGAATGTAGTTATGTAGAGAAATCGTTCTTGGCTTCAGCCCTGGGAACAAACTACTGACCTGATCACTTTTGATCAGGAGCGGTGGGTGTCGGGAAAGCTTCAATACCCTGCATGACACTGTGGATCCCCCAGGACTGGATTTGAGACCTCCTGACCTAGACAAAAAAAAAAAAAAACCACGTTGACTTACTCTGAAGCCCCTTCATATCACATTGTCTATAACATTGTGTGGCTAAACCTAATTAGTTTGATGATATAAACATTAGAACAATGAGCTTGATTCCGTAAACCTGGGGGAGAGGATGTCAGTGTGCCATCATACAAGATGGATTACAGCAGATATGGCTTGGGCACATGGCCAGATGATCGTGATGGCGCTCAGACTGGTGGGAAAACAGCTGAATTCGAACATCTGGCTAATACTTGCTTTTGGAGTTCTTAAATAATTCCTGGAAGGAACGCACCATCCGAATGTGCAGTACTGTATCTAATTTGGAAACTGAGCAGTCATGCAGCAACTAGTTTAGTTTTTTATGCATGACAGTTTACTCTTTTTTTTCATGCTAATAGCATGTTGGGCATCAAACAATCTGTCAGACTGACACTTGGTACCTTAAGGATTTCTCGGTATGTGGTTCTAGCATTCAGTCATGATCAGACACCTGAAAATGTCGGCACTGTGTTCGCCGCTGTTAGGATTTTTGCTCGAATGAGTGTCTTGAGTGTACATCCTAACACTGATGCTATTACTATTGATGGATCATTTGTATTGCTGTCACCGTGAGACAGTTACTTGAAGCTGTTAATAATTTAACGATTCACATAAACAATGCTCTTCTTAATGGATTATGTTTTGTAGTTCCTCCTTGCCATGAACGATTACGTAACTTACTTTGTGTTTATGTTCGAGACTGATTTCAAATGGGGGTGATGTAGAAGTGGGAGCAGTGGGGGCTTGGCGGTTAAGGCTCTGGGTTACTGATTAGAAGGTCGGGGGTTGAAGCCCCAGCGCTGCCACTGTTGGGCCCTCGAGCAAGGTCCTTAACTCTCTCTACTCCAGGGGCGCCGTATCATGGCTGACCCTGTGCTCTGACCCTGGCATGCTGGGAAAAGAATTTCACTGTGCAGTAATGTGTGTGTATATATGACCAATAAAGACTCGTTATATGTATATATTTCATTTCCTGATATTTACAAACATGGCACCTTTGGTGGCAGACCACCCAATTTCTAGGTGAGCAAAAGTATAGGAACAGATAGTCTGAAAGTAAAGTAAATCAATTCATCCGTTTTCTGTACCAGTCGCCCTACACAGGGATGCTAGGACGCATGAGGTGGGTGACACCCTGGATACGGTGCCAACCAATCGCAGGGCACGATCTCACACACATGCACACGCTGGAGAATTTGGAAACGCCAATGAGCCTACAACACGGCTTTGGACTGGAGGAGGAAACCGGAGTGCCCGGTGGAGACCCCTGGGCCATGGGGAGAACATGCAAGCTTCACATACACACACACACAGGGCGGAGGCGGGAATCTAACCTCTAACCCTGGAGGTGTCAGGCAAACCTACCAACCACTACCGCCCGTAGTTACTTATTTTTCATTTATTCCATGAAAAATAAGAGATGATATTGTGCATGCTTTGGAATGTCAAGCTTTGCACACCTGTGTGTGTGTGTGTGTGTGTGTGTGGGTGTGTGCATGCACATGCAATCACACTATGTCAGTCAGGCAATTCTCCCCGAGTGAGTGATCTTGCTCAGTGCAAATACAGCCTTTTTTTTTTTTTTTCTTTCCATCTCAACAATTTTGCTCAGGTGATGAAAGTATGCACTTGAGTGACTCAGTCGGACTGTTTGTGTGTGTGTGCGTGCGTGCGTGTGCGCGCTAGTTTCTCAGTGTGTGGTTAGGAACTAAAGCCGTATTTCATACGATCTGCTAATAAAACACAATAAACTGATATATGTGTCATTTTCGCTATGGCGGCGAATGCGTTTTCTATATCACCACAGTGGTTTCTCAGAACTAAAAAGAGAATCATTTTTCATTCACCATCCGTCTTTCGTAAGGAGGTGATTGCTCAATTCAGTAATTAGGTTAAGGGCTGTAGTCTCAAGTGGTGCTCACTAAAAAGACTTGTGCTTGCTTTATGAAGCCTTTTTTTTTCTTTTTCTTTTTTTTGGCTCCTCGGCTCACGGGTAATGTTTTTCTAAGCCCTCAGACGGCAATTTCATATTTACACGCCGTCCGTTCGTTTTAAACTTTGCACATACGAAATAATTCAGAGAGGAGCAAACGGAGGTCTTGAATCCTCAACTTTTTGCCCTCGAAATTTATCTCAGTCGAATAAACCAATTGGAATGTGGGAAAGTCCAACAGATGCTGTGTTTGCGGTTTAGATTCGAGCTTTTGCGTAATCAATGCGTTTCCTTGCCTCATCCGGCCGGTCCGTTACTGTTTATTTAATTATTTGTGTATGCATCGGTCCCCAGAGGAAAGGTTTGCAGTATTTTGCTTACTGTTTTTAACTTGATGGATGCTTCGGTTAAGAGGCAGTCGGCCAAAAAGCAAGTTGGAAATCAGCATTTTTTTGCTCTCCTCAAAATAAACTGCTACCTCCTATGGTATTACGATTCAATAACAGGTTATTAGGTGGCATATTTAAATGTTTTTCGACAGCTTTTTGGATTCGGAGTGCAACCTGACCCGGTGCTTTTGATAAGAACAAGATTGATGAGATTCTCTCATAGGGTACGTCCGTGTCTGTGGTGCTGTGGTTACCATGCAGAGGAGGGCTATACTCGGAGCAGCAGCTGCTTTCTGTGGTGTTTGATGACTTCGCCAGGCTGTTTCACCTGATTAGCTCCGTAGGGTAAAGCAACAGTGGTGAACCCAGAGAGATGAGTTCATGGGACAGTCATCCATCAAGCAGCCCAACAAATTATGGATTAGACTTAAAGATGAAGCTTCCCTTGCCTGGAGAGACTGACAGGGCAATAAAGCAAAGGATGTCTCAAGGGTGACCAGTCAAGAAGACTGAGGTAAAATATATTAGGACAGAAAAAGTAAATAGCCACTATGTAAACAGCTCCAGTGGTGCTTGAAAGTTTGTGAACCGTTTTAGAATTTTTGTTCTATTTTGGTCTCATCCCTCCACAAAACCTTTTTCTAGTAGCCTTCTGGCTTGTCCACGTGATTTTTAGCAAACTGCAGAGTGGCAGCAGTGTTCTTTTTGGAGAGCAGTGATTTTCTCCTTGCAGCCCTGCCATGCACACCATAGTTGTTCAGGGTTCTCCTGATGGACTCATGAACATTAACATTAGCTAATGTGAGAGAGGCCTTTAGTTTCTTAGAAGGACTATTATATGTCTCGCTCTTGGAGAGATCTTCGTCAGTAGACCACTCCCGGGGAGGGGAACAACGGTATTGGATTCCCTCCATTTGTAAACAGTCTGTCTGCGTGTAGATCGGTGGAGTCCAAACTCTTTAGAGATGGTTTTGTAACCTTTTCCAACCTGTTGAAATCTCCTTTGTTCGTGCCATGATACACTCCCACAGACATGCGTTGTGAAGATCAGACTCTGATCGATGCCTGTTCTTTAAATAAAACAGGGCGCTCACGCACACCTGGTTTTCATCCCATTGATTGAAAACACCTGACTGTAATTTCAACTTTGAATCAACTGCTATTCCTAGAGGTTCACATACTTTTGCCACTCACAGATATGTAAATATTGGATCATTTTCCTCAATAAATAAATAAATGACCAAGTATAATATTTTTGTCTCGTTTGCTTAATTGGGTTCTTGTTGTCTACTTTTGGACTAAAGGGTTCACAAACTTTCAAGCACCACTGTAAATCGCTGCATGTATGTTGCCTTAGCATCATGTAAAGGTTAGGTCAAATCTACCTCACTGTACTGTAAATTATAATCATAGGTGAGCGAATCCTAATCTTATTAGGTAACCCATCAGGCAGTGTGTTTTGATTGACCGGAAACTTCCAGTCTAATGTAATTTAATGCTGCCTTCAACTTGGAAGTGGGAATTTACGTCATTTTCTAGCTTGCCGCATTCAGAATGGGGGGGGAAATCCCACAAAACCATCCTGGCTGTCCGAATCCGAATTCTAATCTGAGGGGGCATTTTCTTTTGTTTCTTTTTGTAAATTTAGTTTTGTTTTTTTTAGTCTGAGGTTTGAAATTCCACGTACAAGCCGCCCTCGAGTGCTGCCCAGTGTTATGTTTTGCTTGCACAGAAGCCTGTAGGCTAATATAATTTACTGCTGCGTACGACTCGGAAGTGGGAAGATTAAACTCGGAATTACGTCACTTTTGAGCTTGGTACATTCAAGCTTCGGCTACAAAATCCATGAATACGTGTGTTCATACATTGTTGGCAAAGAAACACTAGTGAACATAAGTTTGAGGTATTTACATTCTCACAACGGTCTGGACACTGTTATAAATTCAACCAGTCTGTGTTGATTGATTTAGAGTAAATACTACTATCAAGTGGTGAAGTCGTATTATATCTACTGTGAATGGTGTAAGTGGCCATGTATGCTGAACTCCAAGTTTCCAATTCCAAGTTGAGGGGGCATTTACTTTGTTTTTTTCCTAGATGTCGGTCAGTAATTCGTAGTTTCCTTGTAACCCGTAGCTTTAGTAGAATGCAGCATAATCCTAACAATCTGGTTAAATGCGATTGTGGCGAATATAAAAAGGGGAAAATAAGGGAATGCTCATGTTCCTGGGGAGGGGATGATTCTGAATAGTCCATATCCTCTCCTGATAGTGTTTTTGATGGTCACGTCTTAATAGCAATAATACCGAACGAAGAGGAAAACCCTTTCAGGATAGTCTCTAATGGATGTCTGGTTACCGGGAAAAGTTTTACTATGGTATTCAATATGGTTGTATCGTTCTGGGTCTTATGGTTTACATAAGACAGTGCGTAAACTCCTATAGCAGGCAGGCACAACAAAGCGTAGAGGGTTATTCTGTAAAACGTCTTCATGATTTGTTATTAAACGATTCAGTTATTTTTTTTTTCTTATCTGATAAATTTGATCAGCTAAAGCACCATAGTTTAAGGTTCCTGGCTACCAAACCTCACAGCAGCCCCAACAGTTTATGGAAAAAGCTTGATCTCATATTTGGTTGTGTTTTACACCAAATACGTGTGCGGTGGTGGCTACACAGGTCATTCACTGCGTTTACACGCACAGCAATAATCCACTCTTAACCCGATTAAGACCATACTCTAATTCAGAAACTACCACGTAAACTGCAATTTTTAATGACCTTAATCTGATTAAGGTCATACTCGAAGTAAGCAAGAATCGCGTTAAGACAGGTGGAGTACTCCCTGTTTTAGTCGTATTTTCGAGGTGTATTACAGACATGTAAACACCTTAATCACATCATGAACGTCGTGTGAGAGTTTTCACCGCATTTTGCGACAGGA
Source organism: Ictalurus furcatus (assembly GCF_023375685.1). Lineage (NCBI taxonomy): Eukaryota > Metazoa > Chordata > Actinopteri > Siluriformes > Ictaluridae > Ictalurus > Ictalurus furcatus. The sequence goes on from NC_071282.1 coordinate 4,504,827, forward strand.
CACGATCTCGCACGGCAGTGCTCAACATTTCACGGCGAACGAGAGAGTTACTTACCTGCTATAGGCCTGTAGTGGGGAAAAATACATGCATCTCGGCTACTATATAGACGGTAAGTACGCGGTTTGGGACGCAGCCCACGGCTTCAAGCAGTCGTCTATTAGCACGTACAGCACGACAGATAATTAACCGCACTTAAAGCGTTCGTAAAAAAATAAATAAAAACACCCAAAACTGTATACGGTACCATAACGAAGACCAACTCACGTCGATACGTGAAATTCTGGAGGGACGTCGGACGGCGTGGCGCGGTGACGTAATGACGCGGGTTGTTAATCTAATTATGTTCTAGAACATGTAAAACGGGAACATGACAGGAGTATTCCAAAAGCGACTCATGTAAACACCTTAATCACATTACTATCTCAATCAGAGTAAGGTCAGTCATTAGATTACTGCCGTCCATGTGAACGTAGTCACTGAGAAAGCACGTAAGAACTAGCCAATAACTGGGATCGACAATGTAGCTAGAATTACATTTAGACTTTTCCTCAAATATATCCGCCGGTAAATTTGGTAACCTTGATTCCCTCGGAGATTACGAGCTACATATTTACTTGACCAAAAAAAAAAAAAAAATGTTTGCCCTACATGCTAATCATTTCAAGAATCTAAATGAGCATCAAAGTTGATGCCTCTCGACACAGCGTGAGTGAAGAGTCTCTTTGTTAACGCAAACACTTGAAAGCTGTGCCAGCAAAACGGTTCGAAACGGGCTAACACAGAGCGGAGTCAGTAACGGTAAGAAGTGATTATTTTATCTACATCTAGCACATCATACGACACTTCCCGTCCCTTATTCTTCCTCTGGATTAATGACCTTTTCTGGATTTGGTGAAGAGGAAATTATAATCAGGCGCTGGATAAGAGGAAAAGAAAAAGGTCTTTCCAGTGCAAGTGCCATGGTCTTGTTTATTTGCTTGCTACCAGTCTGTGTTATGCTGCTAACAAGCTATGCTAATTTAAGATCTTTTCTTTTCTCAGAACCTGAAGTCTGGGAATTCTCACATTTGTAGTGTGGTGCAGAGATAATGGAAGGCTAGAGAAAAATGCAACAAACCCCCCCCCCCCCTCCCCAAAAACAACACGAGGGAATCTCGCACTTGAGGTTTTCTACAGTATGTTGGATCTTAATGGCTAATTTCCAGTCTTCCCGCTTTGTGTTAATTATAGTCCGTTTGGACATGGCCCTTCTGTTCTCTGAAGCTCATTAAGTGCTGGGTTTCTTACGCATTTTATATCCTTCCTTGAGAAGAAACATCATGTTCTTATCTTAAACGCTTAAAAAAACGGGGCAATTGAATCAGTGACGCGTCGCATTTGCTTACACACACACAAACAAAAAACGTACCGTGTTCGGATTGGAATGGTGATAAGCCAGCTTTGTTAATATTTATAAGTACGGACTATTATAGATTTACAAAAATGGTGGGTGCTGCAAGCTGTTGACTTGCAAATATTCGTACTTCTAAATGCCCAGATTTGCAGAGCGTGAAGTGTCATCCAGCCCCCAGCACTACTATTACTGGAACTCTATGCATCATTAATTCAAGAGTAAGCTGAGCCACCTCGGAGGTGTCAATGGCTCATACACTAGCAGTAATTAAAGCCCAGGATTGGTTGTAAAGTCATGAAATACTGTAGGGCTTGCACATACACCTCCCACACCAATCCTCTCCAACTCCACCTCCTTCACAGTGTGCTTATTTACTTTGATTGTATCTTTGTGTGTGTGTGTGTGTGTGTGTGCAAGTAAAGGAAGAACGGCACTTATGTTTGACCGTTTACCCTCCTCAAACGGGCAACTCGTTTGACTCTCTGTTCTAGTGGCATGGCATTGAAGGAAAAAAAGTATTTCTCATTTTCTGGTGTTGGACTGAACTGTCTCGCGTTTGTTATGTCACAGCCGCACTTCCTCCTCACACTTGAAATCGAATATGAAAGGAAAAAAAAAGTGGCGATGAATATGCAGATGCCGTTCAGGGATGAGGATGTGGATTTAGACTTCACGGTACTTGCTTTGGCACTTCAAAAGCCCTACCGTATTATCGTGTAAGAACCTATTCAACTTGAAAAGCGAATTTAAAAGGAACACAAAGTATGACCTATGACACTGTAAAATGTTGTATTTCAAAATTAAGATGTTTCATCAAAGGTAAAATGTGGACTTTTTTTTATATTTTTTTATTTTTCTCATTTAAGCTGGTTTGCAATCGTGAGCGGATTCTTGACCGAAACGTTTTCTCAGGAACATTTGTCACTGCAAAGGTTTTCTCCCCCTACCGCACGTCCCTCCAGATTGGTTTCTGTGCTGTATGGAAATACCTGTGGCGTGATCAGACAACAATTTTCGCTGTTGCCCAAAGAAATTGTTTGGTAAAAAGGTCCAGATCTATTCCAAAAGGTCAATAACTGAGCCAAGCAAAACGCGCACATATATATATATATATATATGAGTGAGATGTGTTAAACATGGTACCTCTGAGTATCTGAGTAAAAGTATAGGAACAGATAGCCTTAAAGGAAATGAAAGTAAATAACTCTTAATGTTTAGTTACATATCCCTTGCTTGCAATAATTGCATCACGCCGACTGACATCACCAAACTATTTTTCTTTTGTGATGCTTTTTTTATTTCACTTCTTGTTTGTTTTGGAGGGTTTCTCCCTTCCGTCTTCTCTTCAGGAGGTGAAATTTACATTTATGGCATTTTGACAGACGCACTTATCCAGAGCGACTTATATTCGTCTCATTTTGAATTTGAAGTGCATGCTCAGTTTGGTTATGGTTCTAGTGATCGACATGGCCACGGTCTAAAACCTTCTACTTTTCCAGCTGACGAAGTCCTTTATTGTGTTGGCGGTGTGCTTTGGATCATTGTCTTGCCGTATGATGACGTTCCTCCCAATTAGATTGGATGCGTTTCTTTGTAAATCGGCAGACAGAATTTTTCCTGTAGACTTCTGAATTCATTCTGTTGCTGCCATCATGAGTTCCATCACCAATAAAGATTAGTGAGCGTATTCCAGAAGCAGCCATGACACTACCTCCACCATACTTGAACCATGCTAGATCCATTCTTTATCCACACGTTGGCCTTTCCATAATTTTGGTAGAGGTTAACCTTCATCTCATCAGTCTATAAATCTCCGTCCCAGAACTCACGAGGTTTATCTCTGCTCTTACTGCCGTTGAATGGTTTGCATCTTGTGGTATGGCCTGTATATTTCCCTCTATTTTAAGTTTTCTTCCAATGGTGAATTGTGATACCTTCACCCCTGCCTTCGGCGGGTTTTGAGGACCTGGGCAACAAGAAACGCAGGTCAGTCACGTGCTCCAATATTTTTGATCACTTGAAAAATGGGTGGGTTCCAACGAAAGGTGCCATGTTCTAAGTTGTTAAACACATCTAGATGTAAAATATCCGCAAACGAAAGCTGAAATTCTGGTCTGTCGTTTCGTATTCATCTATTAATCACATACCCAAACGTCTTTAGTTTATAGCAAAAATTGGCCTTGGAAAGAATACTTTTGGAGGTACACGAAGCTGATCAAATTCTGCGATGTTATAGATTGAGCCTTTAACCCTGACTCGAGCCTGTTTATGCATCGGCAGAAACGGTGCATTGCTTAAAAGTAATGGACCAATCAGATGCTATTGAAGAAAGTTCACCTATAAAATAAGTGTGTTAAAAATATGTATAAAAACATTTCAAACCTTTTTAAAGATTAGAATTGTTTTGTGTTCTACAGGATGACATTTAAAAAGTGAGGTGAGGTGTGTGCAGCCATTCAAGCTAGAGCAGGAGATAAAGCCCTTTCAATTATACTTCACATTATCATCATTATCATTATTATTATTATTATTATTATTATTATTATTAGTAGTAGTAGTAGTAGTAGTATTACAGTCATTTTTTTTGACTACATTTTCACTTCTGAGTTATATGGAAAAATGGCCCATAATTACCTGCAGAAGAAAACAGATACAAATGCGACAATGTTCTGCGTTTTTATTTGACAGTATTACTTATATATCACAAAAAAAACCTTAGTGTGTTATAAAAATATGTTCTAAACTGCGTTCGCTAATGCACCTGATTTAAAAGTCAGCTTTCTAGTTAAGACATGGTGTTTACAATGATGGACACCTCGTCCATATATCTAGAAACACTAGCATTCAGGGCTTAAGCTCTTTATTGTACATCTGTAGTGTTTATTTTTGTGGCCAGGGACCATTCTATATTCACAAATTCATCAATTAAACTCATCATTGAGTTAAACATAATCCATCCGTCTATCCATTCATTTTCAGTACAGCTCATCCTACACATGGTCTGTAGGGGCTAGAGGCTATCCCAGGGGACTCGGGGGGGGCACTCACACGATCACACACCCATTCACAATCTCTGGACAATTTAGAGATAGCAATCAGTGTACAACACATGTCTTTGGACTGGGGGAGGAAACAGGAGTACTTGTTTACTTTAAGTTGTTTACTTTTTTGTGTTAAGGTTTGGATTAAAGTCATTCAAGTGAATAGGCTAATCGCTGTAAGAAATCAATAATAGATCTAATAACTTTGGTAATGGTGGCTTGAAATTTCTACCGCTAAACAAACAACACTCCCTGGTATGCCTCATGGACTACATTTTTTTAAAAACACTGATTTAATGAACCAAAACTTTTAAATCCAACTTTGACTTTCCTGATATGTGTGGCAGCCTGGGAAAACCTTTCATGCTGTGAAATGTTGACATTTTCTACTACAGTCATGTGAAAAAACAAGTGTGCCCCATGGAATTTGTTGGCTTTTCTTGACATATATTTGGATAAGCAAACATTTGATCCTCTTTGAAACTGTGCTTATTAATAAAGTTGATGCACTCTATAATAAGACAATAAGACAAAAAATTGACATTTTGTAGTAATTTTCACAATTTAAATTAACAAAAACAGATCAGTTACATTTATCACACCTTCATATCCATAAAATTAGAATCAGGTGTTCAAGATTGGGTGCCAGTGATTAAAGCAAGACTGCAGTTTACCAATGAGCGTATAGGCAAAGACCAGGCCTTTAGGAATAATGTACTCTGGACAGACGAATCAAAGGTAGAGTTGTTTGCCCGCAGTAACAGCAGACACGTTCGGCCCAGACCAAAGACAGCTTAAAAAAAGAGAAGCACCTCATACCAACTGTGAAGCACGGTGGTGGAAATGTGATGGTTTGGGGTTGCTTTGCTGCCTCCGGGACTGGACATTCATTGATTCAGCTATGAATTGTACATCATATCAAAGCGTGCTTGAAGATAACATGAGGCAATCTGTCCGAAAGTTGAAGTGGACCTTTCAACAGGATAATGATCTTAAGCACACTAGCAAATCCACCAAGGAACGGCTCCAAAAGAAGAAATGGAGGGTTATGGAACGGCCTAGTCGAAGCCCGGATTTGAATCCCATTGAAATGTTGTGGGGGATTTGAAAAGGGCAGGACATGCAAGAAAACCCTCAAAGATCTTCGATCTGAAAGAATATTGCATGGAAGAGTGGTCAAAAATTCCAGCAAGCCTGGTGGATAATTATACAAAACGCCTTCAAGGAGTTATTTCTTCTAAAGGGGGCAACGCTAGCTTCTGAGGCCAAGGGTCTACTTACTTTTTCCACAGAAGAACATCATCACATCTATTGATATTTCTCTTGAATAAAATTATTGAAAAAGCTATTTTCTTTTCCTTGGGGTTTTGTTCATGAACTTTATTAATAGCCACTGTTTCAGAGATGATCAAGTGTTTGCTTGACCAAATATGTCAAAAAACCTTTCTTTATTTTCCACATGAATGTAATGTCGTTCAGAAAACTACAGACTTTAGCAACTGAAATGTTTCTCTTGAACACATATCTCAATCACAAGTGAAGTTCTAGCATTTTAAACTCTCATTAACCCCTAAAGTGAAAAGGTGTGTGTGTGTGTGTGTGTGTGTGTGGGGGGGGGGGGGGGGTTCCAATATGATTCCATATTGGACATTTTGACAGCCATTATCCGATTACAAACTGAATTGATAAGACCTTTCTTAGAAATGTTAATGTTTTTAAAATCTACAAAAATGCCAAACAAGGCATCTTATTTTGACATGACTTCTTACTGACCAAGTCTTAATCTTAAATCTCTCAATTCCGAGATTGGGTGCAAATAAATAAATAAGTAAATAAAACTATCAGAGCTCGGATCATTTTTTTTTTTTTCCTCCTTTCCACAGGAGCATATTTTAGTTTTTCCTCTCAGCTTTGATTGATCGCAGACTGCCTCACATCCTTGCAGCCGAGTGCTTAAACTGAATTCGCAGGCTGAATATTAAGAGTCCCTGGCTGGGGCTCTGCCACTTGAGCACTTCCATTCACTCAGGAGGGGTGACTGGTGCCAGAAGCAGGATGATGTCATCAGTGGTCCTCGTTCTGTAAAGTTCCCCCCTGCTTTCTCACCACCAATCGTTTCACATCTCATCACATTGTGCCAGATTTCAAAGTTTTGCCCAAGGTGGCTCAACGGTAACTCTGTGCTATGGTTCTAAACACAAAAAAATAGCTTTCCCCCCGCCCTCTTGGTTTTATTTTGTCCACATGAAGGTATCTAATGATTTTTCCTCGATGTTGCTTAAACAATCATCACAAGCACCTTTCCTTCAAATCCATAATCGCACAAGAATTTATTCCTGTTCATCAAGCACCAGTGTTCAATTGCACCTGGAATACATTTGCACCGTAATGCGAACGCTAAAGACAAAAGCACTTTGATTTTGGCTGCTTGCCTTCAGGCCAGCTGTAATCCATGCCTCAGTTAGCGTTACACATAGCGATCATATTTTACTCAGTGACTCGTACATCAGTCTTTTAGCGAAGACAACAGAAGTACAGCAGAAGTCTTCACAAAGCTTCGAAGACCCATTTACTCTCCAGCTTCTTATTTGGTTCGGATTCCCTTAGCGTCCCGAAACCGAGATTAAGTCATGAACGTGGTCTTGTCGAATCCTTAGCGTTGTGCTCGAACGTTCCTTGTTTTAAGGTCAAGTGCGACCTTTCAGGATCTTGTCGTAGTTACCTCGACCTTTACATATCAAGAGCTAGGCATGGCTGACTTTATACCAGCCACTCCATCACAAAGGAGACACTTCCTCTGGTACCGCTGACCTTTTTAGACTGATAACATCTAGCAGTTCCTATACAAATTGTGCTAATTTATGACTCCAAACCCTTGACGTCATTCGTTTACCACTTTAGTTGGTATGCTTGATTACAAAGCGCCAGGGATTTAGCCAATCGTTTGGTGTAGTTTCAAAACATCGAACATGTTGACCTGTTGATTGAGGACTTCCTGGTGCTTATGTGACCGGTGAAGTGCTAAAGAAAATGGCTTCCGGTTTGATCTCACCTTGGGTAACTGGGGGTGTGGGAGTAACTGGGCTGAGTGTGGTAAAAGGAGCCCAGGAACATAAACCCAGGAGCCTGAAATAAGCTGTACACGCCTAATAAACCCCTCAAACCACATTAATGTTCTTGTTCTAACAACTCATTCACGGGGACTCGTGTGGCGGATGCGCCACATCATCTAAGCCTAATAATAAACCGATTACAAAACATGTTGCTATCTAACAAAGTAATGCATATAGTTATTGATTTTGGAGTATTTATTTATTTATTTTTTTAATACAGAGAGGTTTATTCAATATTTGTGGAAGGAGTCTCCAGTGCCAGCACTTTGTAACATTCAGCAGGTTTTCTGCCATCGGAAAAGCCTTCGTGTAGAGTTCTTTACGCTTTTTATTTAGTCAGGAACGTTTTTTCGTCTTATTAACTCTGAGAGTGAAAAAAGAAAGAGGGAAGCGAGGTGAGGGAACACCTGCTTGTAGCTGCTATAACGTAAGTGACGACAGGAAATAGCCTGTTTTGTGGAAATTCCACAAAGGTGAGTTTAACTATAAAGGGATTAAAACGTATGTGATTCATTAATAGATTAAACGTTGTAATTGTTCACCATTAAAAGGAATAAAATGCTTAGGAATGTGCCGTTATTGGAAAATAATCGACTTCAGGGTGGTAAGAGTAACTCCACTTCTTATCCGGCTTCATCACACCAGCCCATCTTTGATTATTTTTCAGTAACGGCATGCCCCCAAGTGTTTATTCCTTAATAGTTGATATATATATAAATAATAATAATGATACCGATTCTCTCTTTCTCTTTGTTCTCTTCCATGCCTCCTCTGCACAACCCGTACGAAAGGTAAGCCAACTCGAATAATCTCAAAGTTGTCATGATATGATATGTGTGTGTAGATGATGGAGGTGAAAAAGTGCAAGTGTCTTTTAATCGAACATTTTCCAATATGGAGGTGTGATATTACCCACTGGAGGCTTCAGTTCCAGTGAGGAAGTCGCGTGGAGAGATCAGCTGACAGTTGTTATGCTTGTCAAATCATTTAAATCTCCTATTCTCCTCTTTCTTCTTTAAAGCCAGTCCAGTAATAATTCCGATAAGCCGATATTTCATTCCGTTCTCTAAAGAAGGATGCTCACTAACACACCAGCACCACGGCGTTACCGCTGCAGTCTGTCAATCTGCAAGCCTTTTCACACGGACACTTTCTATCTTCTGCCGCATTCATTTCCTCACTTTCCCAAAACACATCTGATGACACATCCAGTTCAGAAGTGATCTGTTTGCATGAGAAGAAAGAAGCTGATGACGAACCGTATTTCACCGACGTCATCAATCCGTTACAGTTTGGATTGATAAGAGTCGCTGCCGAAGGAGCAAGACGTGCCTTATGGCTCGCATGTGGTTATTGAACGAATTGTGATCATTTAAAACATGAGTGATTTGGAGTGACAAAATGGGCCAGTTGTTTTAGTTTGCTTACTGAATGGATCATATTTTTATAGGTTGAGTTATACTATAGAAGCAAATATGCATTATACCACACTACAAGTCCTCGTTGTAAGATTTTTCCAATGAACTTTACTGTAAACATTGCCACATTGTCACTTGACTGAATATATATAACTCGACCAAACACCCCACCCCAACCCCACCAAATATTTTACACCACTGAATATATATAACTCGACCAAACACCCCATCCCAACCCCACCAAATATTTTACACCACTGAATATATATAACTCGACCAAACACCCCACCCCAACCCCACCAAATATTTTACACCACTGAATATATATAACTCGACCAAACACCCCATCCCAACCCCACCAAATATTTTACACCACTGAATATATATAACTCGACCAAACACCCCACCCCAACCCCACCAAATATTTTACACCACTGAATATATATAACTCGACCAAACACCCCATCCCAACCCCACCAAATATTTTACACCACTGAATATATATAACTCGACCAAACACCCCACCCCAACCCCACCAAATATTTTACACCACTGAATATATATAACTCGACCAAACACCCCACCCCAACCCCACCAAATATTTTACACCACTGAATATATATAACTCGACCAAACACCCCACCCCAACCCCACCAAATATTTTACACCACTGAATATATATAACTCGACCAAACACCCCACCCCAACCCCACCAAATATTTTACACCACTGAATATATATAACTCGACCAAACACCCCACCCCAACCCCACCAAATATTTTACACCACTGAATATATATAACTCGACCAAACACCCCACCCCAACCCCACCAAATATTTTACACCACTGAATATATATAACTCGACCAAACACCCCACCCCAACCCCACCAAATATTTTACACCACTGAATATATATAACTCGACCAAACACCCCATCCCAACCCCACCAAATATTTTACACCACTGAATATATATAACTCGACCAAACACCCCATCCCAACCCCACCAAATATTTTACACCACTGAATATATATAACTCGACCAAACACCCCACCCCAACCCCACCAAATATTTTACACCACTGAATATATATAACTCGACCAAACACCCCACCCCAACCCCACCAAATATTTTACACCACTGAATATATATAACTCGACCAAACACCCCACCCCAACCCCACCAAATATTTTACACCACTGAATATATATAACTCGACCAAACACCCCATCCCAACCCCACCAAATATTTTACACCACTGAATATATATAACTCGACCAAACACCCCACCCCAACCCCACCAAATATTTTACACCACTGAATATATATAACTCGACCAAACACCCCACCCCAACTCCACCAAATATTTTACACCACTGAATATATATAACTCGACCAAACACCCCACCCCAACCCCACCAAATATTTTACACCACTGAATATATATAACTCGACCAAACACCCCATCCCAACCCCACCAAATATTTTACACCACTGAATATATATAACTCGACCAAACACCCCACCCCAACCCCACCAAATATTTTACACCACTGAATATATATAACTCGACCAAACACCCCACCCCAACTCCACCAAATATTTTACACCACTGACAGATAGAGGAACGATGTGTCACGCGCACCATCTGCAATAGCAATAACCGTCTGCAGTAAGAAGAGTTGCAGTTAATCAATGAAGACCATTCCAATAAATGTTGAGTTTTAGCGGTCAGCATCTGTAAAATCATACCCGCCAGCTAATATCCTGCCACTTAAACATTCTGTTTCAAAATAACATGAAGACTAAATCCTGGCTCGCAACACAGAAAACTCAGGTCCTGTTCACTTGTATGCAGATATTTAAAAAAAATAATAAAAATTCATTTAAAGAAAAAATTTCCCATCCACGTAAACAACATTTCTGAACATAAATCTCCAAGATGGAGCGGTTAGAGAAGGAGAAATGTAGAAAAACACCAACATGGCCCAAAGTTCTAAAACGAAAAAACGATGATGATGTGGAACTACTGCTTAAGGTCACACTTTGGTTTTATTAAAAACCTCCATTCGCAGTGTAGCAGTGGATTCAGGAGCAGTATATATTATATTCTGCCGTCTCCAACTCTGGGTAAAAATATGTTGGAAAAAAAAAAAAGCTACTATAAATTGCACACGTTACCTGTAAGAAATTACAGCGCAAAACTTAACCTGGTTGCCTGCCGTGATAAACGGAGTCCTATCACATGCACACCACACACAAAACCGCAGTGGATATGCGGAGGTCGACAATGTTTTCAAATACACGGGTTTTCCCCGGAGCGCGTTTTCGAAAAGCTTCGTTTTCAGTAACCCGAAACACAACTTTCTTGTGGACAGAAGAACTACGTTTTCCAAAATATCTGTCTACCTGAGGATGGGGCTGGCTTGAGAATATTCACATGTTCTTGCTTTGTTCAGGTGTGTTCTGGGTCATGACCTTTTTAAAATGTCCATTGTCTCCAGGTCCCTGAGGAATGAACTTGGGAAACATTGTTCTAGAATGGCATATACAGTGCAGGATATTTCCAAAACATTTCCCCTGACTTGCCACTTTAGTACACTGAGACTTCAGATGAACATGTTGCAATTAGGGTGGAAGCGGTGCTTTATTACAATACGGCCTTTCCGTGGGCCTTAACCAATACCCCTTAGACCCAAACCAATTTTCTGCTCTCTCTCTCTCTCATTGCCTTGGGCCATAAAACCCTGTGTTTGGGCTCCAACAGATCCTACAGTTCTATTGATTTCAGTCTGTAATTTGTATTGCAGAGTGCAAATGTACCATACAGTGTTCTGTGACAACACATGGTTGTAATCTGATGACGATTTAATTCAGCTCTCCACGTAGACATGGTCAATTCGCCGGAGAGGGAGAAGTCAAGGTCACAGTCCAGAATCATTGCAGTAAATTTGCATACACTCTCCAGATTGTCTGATGCTGGGCCACTGAAATTTACGGCTTGTGGATCCCCGGATCGGGCAGAGTGCAGAGACGAGGTTGGATAGAGAGATCTCTGCTTCAGCTTTGGATAAAATCGGAATCGGCATATGGATTGCTCTGGGCTCCAGGGCAAAGCCAAACATGACAGACGCTGGAAGGCTCTGTTGGTCTAGTGCTTTCTGTCGTGCTGCCATTCCCTTCCAGGACTGCTGTCTGCTCTCTGCTTCTCACTGACACAACAGAGATCTTGATCTCTTCATCCTCGAAAGTACAGCAGATGCGCGAGCGGAATGACAGGAACCGCAGGTCCTGATCTGCAGCAGGGACGGGAGGAAAGGAGGTCAGAAAGATTGACTGGATCCGATGATTAATGTACCCAGACATGGAAGGCAGACGCCTACTCAGGGCCCCTGGAGTCATTTTGCAGATTGATACGGCGCATGTGATGCCACACGCTACGGTTTCTCTGCTCTCTCAGTGGCCGTAGCCATAAAACCCAGCATTTGTCAGTGAAATGGCTAAGGACAGAGCCCATTTCTTCCCTGATTGCACCAAATCAGGTCTGCCTTGCTGGAGATAAATATTACTTAGCCCGTGGCACCTGATCCAGCATTTCTTAAATGGGGATTATAAAGAGTGAGGTTTCCTGTATGGAAGCCAGTCTGATGGTACACCATGTAATGTCTTGCAAATCAAATGCAGTGCAACGCTACAGCTTCCTTTGAAGTGATAATGACTTGTACTGACTCGTCGCCAGTCAGGCGAGGTGCAGATGCAGTTTTCGTCACGAAACTCACAGTAACACAGTGTTTGGGATCTGCTTGCATCAGTTGCAAGTTACTTTTTTTTTTTATCTACATGTCACAGGTAAGGAGACAGGTGCAAATAACTTATATATTTATGTCAATATCAAGGGCAAGCTTAGGAATTTGACCAGCTCAGCTGCCTGTTTGGAGGAAGTACAGGTTTAATGGAGGATTTATCGTAAGCATTTAGCTGTATGCCCTTATCCATTCCCTCGCGACCTCCCCCGAGGCTGACCTTCTTAAAGATGTGATACGGTGCCATTTCAGAGTTTTAGCTTATAAGTGGGAGTGGGTAAGTGTCCATATCCTTCTTTAATTAACTGCAAGTGTCCTCTGAGAATCCAGACAAGACTCTTGATTGTCTGTGAGAAGATCATGTTCCAGCTCTTTCTCGAACTGTTCTGCTCAATGGATCCTTTGTTTGGTCCTAAAGCTCGTCTCCGGTCCGGTTGTATCGGGCCGTCCTCGTAGAAATTAGTCCTCTGACAGATTTAACTCAATATTTTCCCTAGTCCGACTGAGCCTTGTCCCTGAGAGGTGTGTTAAATGAAGCTTAAACCTTAACATCCAACCACTTTCTAGAAGTAATCACTTTGCCTTAGAGCTATAATAATAATAATAAGAAGAAGAATATGATTAATATTAAAAAATAATAAAAAAAAGCTAGCTAGCTTCCTAATTAACAGAGGGCTTTCCCCACCATAGCAAAGTCTTTTTGTGGCGCACCTCAAGCCGAATAAACGTAAAAAGGAATTTAGGCAACATATCAGAATGAAAGTTAAAACAACGATGAGAGTTCTATGCACTTACAACAAAACAACCAGGCGGCTTGATCTCAAACGGAAAGGTAAGCCGGCAACCGCTATGAATAATCAGTGTTTGGACACGCGTTTGTATGATTGGTCTGGGGCAGAAGTTCATCGTCAAGCGGATCGAACAGTCGGTCGGATAGTCCTCCGTGCCATCACTTCGGGATGGTTGTTACAACCATCGACTCGGATAAGCAAGCTGCAAACCATCGATAAGGTAAGCCTCAACAGAGAATAAATGAAGTATAAACTTTATTTTTTGTTAGGGAGTAATTCTTGTAGATGCGATCGCATCGTCGCACTAGCGATAGCGAAGATAGCGTCGCAAAATATAGAACTAATCTTACAACTAAAGAAATTGCCGACCTAGCTAACTTACATAGATGTTCATGTACTGACTCAAATTACGTAAGACAGCGAAGCTAGTTAGTTGACGTTAGATCAAGATACCTCGGCTGAACTAACGTTAGTATCTAATGTGGTTTGGTAGCTAAACAAAGTTAGCTTGTCCCCTTTAAAGTATGGTTTTATGAACATACTTCTGGAACGTTGGTTGGTCCAGGTTTAAATGGACATTTAAGTGGACATCTAAGAAAAATTGAGCACCATGCCCTAGGGCCCTATGCACTGTCAAATTGCTTTGCTTCCTGCGCCGCTGTCAAGGTTCATAAGGCACAGGTTTCACTATATTATATGTGTTTATATAGTATATGTGAATGTATGAAAATTAGCAGGCCCTAAATTAGGAACATTTGTTTTGCTCTCTTACATTCATATAGTTGAGTTTCCCCAGCTACTGAGACATTCTTCCTATAAAAGAGTCTTATTATGGACTTGCCGGTATGTAGAATCAATAAAAATATAACGTTTCTTTACCATCAATTGATTAGTAGCCTAACATGAAGGAGTACCTGCATTTTATTTGGCAGGCTTTCCATTCATCGCTGCCATAGCCGCAGCACTCTGTTTATATCCACACAAAAGCTCTGTCTAGGCCCCAGTGAGTCAGCTGTAAATCATTTCCCACTATTAATATAGGGCAGAAGTGCATTTCTTCTATTATATATGCAAGGTATTATTTCTCAGTATTGCTGTGCGATATCAGTTAACATGCCGTGTTTATTAGTATCATCTTATCAGTTGACAACTCAAAAGTTTATAAGGTGAAGTGTTATTTAACGTCCTTGCATTCCTCATTTATTTACAAGTGCTGCGGGCTTTCCTAGTGATTCCCAGACAAATAACTAAAACACCCTTCTCGCTTCTTCTTGCTGGGAACACGTCGAGAACCCGCGAAGGAGCTCGGAAAATGGGTTCGGAATCGCCGGCCCAACGGATGCTACCAGAAGATGTGACGTTTCAGCGTCGCTCGGTAATTACTGTACCGTTTCCGTTCCGACTTTGACGAGAGCTCCGTGGTCCATTGTGGTTCCCGCTTGATCATAAAGACTTTCTGCAATCGCATACGGCTAAAGAAGGCATGGTGACGGGTGACTTCGGTAGAATGTGTTTTATTAGGTGTTAGGCATGTCGGAAAGATATGTGGAAGCTCGAGGGCCTGAATTAAATCCCCACTATATTTGATGCGGACACATGATAAGCGTTTATTGAAGCGCACTGAAGAAAACATAGACGTTTTCGAACTATAACTGTAACTATAAAGCAGGCGATATTTAAATGTCAAACGCCTGGCCAGCGTTCGCCCCGCGTTCTATTCGATTAAAATCACAAGCTGCATTTTGCGTCGTTTTGAATCCATTGATCCATGTCAAACTGAAACCATTACTTTTTCATCGATTTTTGTTCCCTCTCTTTACTACTTTACTTTGCGGCTCGTCTCTTAATTACAGCCCTTGTCGACAGGATTTCGAATGTTCCTGCCTCATCAGAACTGTGTGGGCGTGTCAGATTGCTTAATGAATGACAGCAGCATCTCCCTGCCAACGTAAACAACCCATCACTGTAATCATGCTAGAAACGTGTGTAGGAATGACAGTGGTGTTTGCACATCACCCGTCGTGTGGCGTGTTGGTGTATTTCGTTTTAACGGACCACTATCACGCGGTAGTTAGTGAGTTGTCTGGGTTATTAGTTTTGCTGGCGAAGCTCAGCAAGTCGGATCAAATTTGCCATCTTTTTCCGTTCATAACATCATGAGATTTTGTACACAAACACGGAAAACATCGTCAGACGCTGTAGTCTCGGCTTTTCAGCAGCTCAACATTACCATCTACGCTAACATTGGTAAAATTCTAACTTGATGTACTTTTGCTCACACTCGGGCACGAGTAAGCAGGAAAGAAGCCTCTGTGGTTGGGGTAAAAGGAGAGCTGCCTAAAGCAGATGGCTACAGTAATTCTGATTGGTACTTTAGTAGCATGGATGTCACTTGTACCATATATAATCCCAACCAGCTCAAATCAGACAATAAGACCAGAATGGGGATGGGGATGGGGGGGATGATTCAGAAAGCCACAGAAGTAACAGAAAGAAGCTCATTATAAAATGAGTCGGTGTTCTCTTTCTTCGTTACATTAACTGAACTTTAACTTTTTGGTGTTACCACTCTCGTCATTGTGCTGACATTTAACTGCACGAACCTTGACTTCATATCTGCCGTGTGCAGATATGACTGTGTTACTTTTCCACGGAGATGCCTTCATTTTTATGTCCAGATGTCCATGCTTCCTCCTCGTTCGGGCTGCTCCCGTTAGGGGTTGCCACAGCGATCACAGAGATCACCCGTCTCCCTTATGGATTCACGGTTCATGATCCACATATTTGATTTGGCACTTTTTTTTTTTTATTTCTTTACTTTTTTAAACGCCGGATGTCCTTCCCGACTCGACCCTCCCGTTTTATCCAGGCTTGCGACCGGCAACACTGTCTTGTACCACCACAGTGGTACACAGTCTCCAAATGTCCATGCTACTGTCCTTTTAATATAATATTATCCGTATGACTTTTTTATTACAAGGTACATACGTACATATGTAATGGCAGCAAATAAGCGAAGATGTTGAAATTGAATGTTTTTTTGGTGCTGTGAGAGGACAATAGGAATAATCGTAGCACTTTACTTTGTGTGTTTGATTTGCGTATAGTGATTATTAAAAGCGGCTGCCCGGCATTGTGAACGTTCCAGGGGCTCTGAAAGTCAGTGTTGGTTCCACACATGAAGCTGACCTTAAGCCCTGCCCAGTTCCTAAAACAGCATGTTTTCGGTCAGACCTGCTCCAGAAGAAGTTGGATATTAAGCTTAGTTTAGCTCGATTAATGTCGTAACAGGAATTTAAGGCTACGTTGGGCACAGGCTCATCAAAACTGAACAGTTGAAGATACCACCTGGTCTTTTTTTCTTTTTTTCTTTTTTTTTTTTTTAAAAAAGTGTTCGCAGGGTAGCTTCAGATTCCTGTTAATTATACACTTTAATATTTTACTGAAGAAGATGCCTGTAGTTTAAGGCGAGATTAATTGGTAAGTGTTTAATTTATTCATATATTCTAATGTGACATTTTAACTGCTCATATGTTAATTTGTATGGGTAAGTAAACATGATATCAGGGCAGTGGATGATGTTACATGATCAACTATGGCATGGCTGTTTTTTGGAAGCGAACATGGATGTGGGCCAGAAGTGTTCAGGTCATTGGGTCTAAATAGGATATATCTCCTGATATTTTTGGCTCTGTTGACTCATAAGACAGTGCTGATCATGTTTATATTAGAATTTACAAAGTATATGTATGTCTATGAAATTTAAGAGTCTTCCATTGGAAACGTCAGTTGGTGGTCTAATATCCTCCAGTACTACCCGTGTTGGACAGCGAGGTCATGGTGTTACGAAATGAGGAACGTTTGTCTCGCACTCAACTGCTTGCTTAATATATTTCTACGTTTTCCTCTCTACCAAGGCATTTTTCTTATCAGGAAGGCTTTTTGTGGGTCTGCCGGTATGTGGAACCAATAAAATATCACAAAACATTTATTTTTTTTTATTATTTATTTATTTTATTTTATTTTTGACCATCAATTGATTCGTAGCCTAACCTTGGATGAGTAACTGCGGTCATCTTGGCAGGCTTTCCAACTTCATTTCTACCATAGACTGCACTCTGTTTATATTAAGCTCCATCATTAATAGCATTAATATTGGGCATGATAAACAGTATTACTCAACTCTTGGTTGATTGCAGACCTGAGACATGAGCGCAAAAGACATTTGGATTTTTAAAAAAGTCTTGCACATGAAATTAAATATCATTTTCAGAATTTCCTTTTTTTTTTTTTTTTTTGTACTGAGGATGTATTTTCCTCTCTTCAGATTCTAAGAATCGGTATCTTTTGTAAGCGGAGCAACCGTCTGCTACGTTTTAAGTAGAAATTATTATTTATTTTTTTTAAACAGTATTGATTAGTCGTTAAGTATACCATTATTACTCACCTGTTTCATCGCTGTTGCATAAACTGTGGATCAGGATCACGAGGGCTGTGTGTCTTCTGCTTCCTGTACACAGCACAAAGTGCAACAGAAAAAAAAACCCACACATGCTGCGAGGAAATTTTTTGCACATTAGTAATGCCTGCTTTTCCGAGCAAACAGAAATCTTATCGTTTTCTTGACATGGCCAAATAGTGTGGTTTTCTCACTATACGGAGAATAATTAGTGCTGCAGAACATCACAGGGCCTTTGGGCATCATAATGATAATCATGCGATTCTTTTAAATTTAGATTTCAAATGAGAGTGGAGGCCAAATTTCTCTCCTTCCACTGTAATAAATAGTGGGAAGCAAAAATAAATAAATAAATAAATAAAACCCCACAAAAACTACATTACATAATTAACTCATGTAATTAAAATCATGTTTAATAATTATAAACGTAACAATTAAAGCCTTGGAAAAGTCTTGGAAGAAAACCACAAGGAGGCGAAATCTTTAATTTTGTCATAAACTTGAACATTTATATTTACTTAGCCACAGTAATCGACCGCGTGCTCGCGTTTAGCCGTCGAAGCTTAAATAAATCCCGGAAACCTCCTAATCTCACCTCATATGCTGTTCACAGAGGGTAAAACCTATTATTTATAAATGTTTTTATTAATATTATTTATTTATAATATTCCTGATCGTATCAAGTCTAATAAATTCTAGTGAACAACATCTGGGATTCAACAATGGGGGGTGGGGGGTGCGGGGGTTGGATAAGCGCAGCACTACTAGCCAGCTGTTGGTTTAATGACATTTTTCCAGGGGTGAACTAAAGTGTCGGCAGATTTTAAATCAAGTAGCTTGTAAAGAGTTACGTAAGGAATAAAACACTTGGTTTGCATGATGTTACAGGGCAGTATTCAATAATGGGGCTGGGTACAAAGCGGTGCACTAAGTGTCACCACCCCTGTAATTTAGTACCGTGCTGTATGATTAACAGTAAACACCTGTAAAACACATTTACAGTAAAGTACTGTAATGTCTTGCATGGTAGAAATGAACACATAATCCAGTGTATTTTCTCACTTGGCTGCTGGAGGATGGAACTGGGTCTTATTCAAGGACCCAACCACTGACCTTACCCACTGATCCATCACAAGTAGCGGAACTTCTTGTTTAAACCAACCAATTTTAATATCCAAACGGTAGTTACCATAAACTGTGTATACAGTCCACTCTGGTTTCTACCTTGGCTGGCTTGACCATGGTCTGAAACATTGGTTGGGACCAGTATCTGTGTGCCGCGCTCGATGTAAATCACACCCGCATCTCAAAACAATTCGGAAACACCTCGTGTGCATCCAGAAATCAACTTCGGTCGGATGTGGAAATATATCAAGTCAAAATCACGATTGTTTTCCTCGTCTGTACGATTTAATTTGGGAGGGGGACACACTTCATGTGGATATCAGACCGCAGCAGGAGCGGCGATGACATCCATTTGTTACTTAATCATTTATCTACCATCAAACAATCCTTCCATATGCATAAAATTCCTTTGACAGTTCCATCGAACATTATTCAGATATCATGTTAATGATGAGGGGAAATCACACCTTAGGTTATAAATCTTGATCTACTTTTCTTTTTCAGTAAACTCCGGCAGGCTACTTCACCGGCTCTCACCTCCAAATCCCTGTGCTTATAGTATGCCCAGTACTGTCTAAAATCTGATAATCAGACTTGTAAACATGTAAACACACTTGTTGTCTCAAGGTTTCATGCTTTCCCTGACACACCAAATTCATCAAGCTGTGAGATTTAAAATAGGACTCTTGATAAGGATGCACTCAGGATGCAGTCTAGAGACACATCTTCAGCGCCCTATCCGTCTCCATTCTGTTGTGTGGTAAGGATTGGATAGTCCTGACATCCTCCCTACTGCGGCAGCGTCCTTACAGGAGTTTATATGCTGCTCGCGGTCAGGTTCTGGAGATGCAGACTTTTGCTTAACTGAGCTTGTGATAAGAAGTGTCTGCGGTGGAATGAGTGAAATATTTCACCCCCTCTTTAAGCAGCACACTGGTATTGAGCATCACTTAAGTGCTCCAGGACTGAGTTATCACACATAATGCAGTCGCGGGCAGGGAGCAGCAAGAGCTCCTATGAATGCAGAAACAGCCACTAAGTGAATATATATGAGGCATTTGTGGAGAAGAAATATTACATGTTATGTGACTGCTCGGAATGAGAGCCAACCAGCATATTGCAGAGTTTTACCATCAACAGGAAGAGATGCCAGGGCCATATCTCGCTGTAGTTCTCGCTGTAGTTCTCGCCTGGTTTCCTACTGAAGCTAAGCAGGGTTGAGCCTGGCCAGTACCTGGATGGGAGACCTCCTGGGGGAAACTGAGGTTGCTGCTGGAAGTGGTATTAGTGAGGCGCTCACCCTGTGGTCTGTGTGGGGCCTAATGCCTCAGTATAGTGACGGGGACAGTATACTGTCTTTCGGATGAGACGTTAAACCGAGGTCATGACTCTCTGTGGTCATTAAAAATCTCAGGACACGTCTCGTAAAAGAGTAGGGGTATAACCCTGGTGTCCCGGAGAAATTCCCCCGTTGGCCCTTCTCTATCCCTGAATTGGCTACATCACTCTCCTCTCCTTTCCACCATTAGCTGGTGTGTTGTGGAAGTTCTGGTGCACTATGGCTGCCGGCGCGTCATCCAGGTGTATGCTACACACTTGTGGAGATTCCCTCCATACAATGTAAAGCGCTACATAAATCTAAGGAATTATTATTATTATTATTATTATTATTATTATTATTATTATAAGCCTCTGGTTCAGAGGTGAAGGTGAGTCAATTTCAGCAGTAAACAGTCCAGGTGTACCATGACCCTGCCTTGTGAGCATGTCATCTCAATGCTGCAAGGTACAAAGATATATCCTATACAATTATGTGCTTCCATCATTGTGGCAACAGTTAGGGGAAGGCCCACATACGGGATGGTCAAATGTCCACAAACTTTTGGCTATATAGTGTACTTGTCTGCTGGGCAGATAAAAATAAAAACACAAGTAGCCCGGAGATGAAATCTGCTTCTCCGTGGCATTCAGGCAAGTGATTTGTTACCGCTGTCGAGACAATAGGAATAACACACACATCTGTACAAAACTCAACATTTTTCGACATTTATTACTTTTGAGGAGACTGATTTTCCTTAGATACTCTTCCGTTTGACTGCCCAGCGCTCTTCATGTCAAACTGTACAATCAAAAATGTAATTCACACTGCATAAACACAGGTGTCGTCCTCCCCTAATGCAAATCCATACCAGATTGAATCTGCCCTGTCTTATTCATCGTGAGCCTCCTATTTGGAGTAGGCCCATGCCTCCCAGTCTCTTAGATAATGGATAAATCCCATCACTAATAACGAATGTTTAAGCAGCACTTTGGGGGAGCTTCCCATAGAGTGAGTTTGCACATATTGGCATCCTCACTCGATCACTGGCAGCTCTCCTTCCAAGAGAAGGAGAAGAGGGCGGGGGGGCAGTCAAAGGTGGTAGTGGGCTGAGGGCCAAGAGGTGCCATTAACACTCCTGCTGTTTTTGTTTGCACCACTTAATCTTGAGCCGGCTCCCATAGAGCGTCATGTCCTTCCCCTGAGAGAAAGAGCAAGAAGCCGTGATTACAGGTGGATACAAGCGAAGAGAAGGAACGGTGCAGATTCCCAGCATCTGTTTTCCAATGTTCTTTTCATAAGAACATGGTCCTCAAAGCCAGAGAGATAAGCTCGATCCCAGAAGAGGATTCATCGAAAATGTACTGCTTGACTAGCACTGACTGGGACTCGCCTTATCGAAGGAGGACACGCTAGCAGTCACACTATCATCCACTCTATCATCGAGTCACAGTCACCGACGCATGCACCGAGCCTAATTTTCTGACGGTGTGTAAATCTACTCCATTAATACACAAATATTTAACAAGAAAAGAACAAAACCCGAAAGATAGAGGACAGTTTGAGGCTGCTAGTAGAGGATTTGTCAGTAAGTAGTGCGATATGATCTAGGCTCCGTTGGATTTTGGCGCAGCAGCCGAGAAGGAAGCAGACAGGTGCTCTTGGTTTTATCTTTTCAGTCAGCTAAAGCTCTTACATAAAACCTCCTTTAACCGGCTGTGTGGGTTGAAGTTGGCTTGCATTTATGAGCTGTCTTGTGTTCGTTTGAGCAACAACAATATGAAATCTTCATTGATTGGTAACGTCTTCCCCTCTCTCTCCATCTCAGTAAGGCTTATTAGTCTTCAGCTCTCGAAAAGAAGAAGAAAAAAAGCCACAACAGAGGTGCTACAAGATTAAAATCCTAGCATGCAAAGAGAGAGGGGGGGGGGAGGGGACCAACAATGGAATTTTACCAGAAAAACCCTGGTTTACAAGAAGACTCCATGCTACCCGGCTTGTATCGGTTGAATTGATATTTACCTACATAAAGACTTGTTTATCAACTCAGAAATGCAAATGACTTGTTTTGTTTTCTCTTGGCTCTTAAGTCTGAGATTTATGAGTTCACCGGTCAAAGACCTTGAGAAAGATGACAGAAGTAAAGACTTCAAACGCATCTTTCAGGCCAGTTTTTAATTAGCATTTGGTCCAGCGCTGTTTAAGATGAAAATGCTGACGAGCATAGCTACCAGGAGTCGAAATGTGTAAATGCTCCAGCTAAACTCTTGCCCCAAAGTTACGACTCCCTTGGGCGCAACAGGGTTGTCGTAAGCGAAGACCGCCACATCGTACACGCTTCTCCTGTACTGTAGTATCCACTAAAATGCCATGACCCTACTGAAAAGATCACTTCAAAACGTATTCATAATTATCGAAATGTTTTCCGCTGCAGTTCTAAATGAGTCTGTTGTGATGGACTTTTCAGGACCCTTGAACTATTTGCATAAATCCTTCACTCTGGAGTAGGAAATAACCCTACTGCAGTCATTTTTTATTTTTTTTAAATACTAAATTACCATTTCCAGAATAATATGCAGTAATGGGAAATGGAATAGCAATCCAGCGCTCTGAGAATAGAAGTCCGCCTGAGGACGGTCGAGATAATGTAATCTTATCGCTGGTGTTTCTTTTTTAGCTTTTAACCAAGGCTAATAAATGTTGCATGAAATAATCAAGGAATACATCTTTCTTTTCCGAGCAATTAAACACACTTTTGGGAACAGTGGATGGAACGAGGGTCAAAACACAGGGTAATTACAGGAACATACTGTATTCAATCAGAGGCCACAAACAACGAAGAGGACAAAAAGCGTCCATAATTAACAGGCTACATTAAACAGGGGTCACTGTATGTAATTTAGGCGCCATCCTCGCGTACGCGGGTTGTTTTCTTCTTCCGTCGTCCACAAGAAAACAGCATTTGGGAAAAATAACTGAGGTGGCACGCGCAGATGATCTGATTTCCCCCAGTCATGCCGCTTTCCATCTGAGAGCATTTTGTGTCTTTCTGAGCTGCATTCGAGCTGTCGAGTTTTTACCCGAGACAGTATCATTGCATGACTGCTCCTATGAAGGTTTAAAGCTGGCACGTGCCTAATTTCCAGTAGTAGAACTCGATAAAAGCAAGTCAAAATTGATGCTTAAATATAGTTTCGACTTTCTTTTTGATCTATCAGCTGGCAGAGCGATTAAGCTAGGAGATGTAGATTCATGCTGAGATAAGCTTGTGTGTAAACCCCCCCCCCCCCACCCCCCCGGCTGCATGCACCATTATTGAATTTCACATTTACTACAAAGCAGTACTACATTCCAGCGCTGCTGGCTCGTGCTAAAGGCTGAAGATGTGAAGATCACTTTGGTTGTACATCATCATAACCCAAAATGCAAATATGTGCAAATGTGAGAATTATTGTGATCCTTTGCCGGCAGTTGTTTATTCAGCATCGCTTACATTCTTGTTGACAACTTAAAGGTGCACTTTGCCATATTTAACGTAACGAACGCCTTTTGCGAAATGTCGTCCCTTGCTGACTTAATGTCTGTCGCTAGTCCGATGATCTTCCTTCGGTGAAATCATTTACATACAGTGAATGCACGTGATTTAGCCAGTAGAGAAACGGTGATGTTTAACATTCTGTGAAAATCTCACGTTTCCCTTCTAAAGCAGTTCACTCTGGGTCGTTTTGAAGTTCGCCGTGCCGCGTACGCCGATGTCCTCGTCCCCTCATTCGTATGGAGAGCATGTCTCACAAACAGTGCTTATTCAATTAAGCCCGGTGTACGTTTTGCCCAGATCTCTGGCCAGTAGGTGATGTGGGTTAGGGGATAAGACTAATCTTCTAAATGGAAGGTCATGTTTACTCCATTTAATGTTCTTTGCCAAGTCGCTCCCCTCGGAGAAACCTCTCGTCAGAGTCCGTTCGGTGTGTACTCAAGGCCGCACCAAAATATACACGGAATAATGAGTTGTATCTCTCATATTGTTGACCCTGTGCATACCTGGGTATAAAATATATGGTCACGCATGCTATTAAAAATGAAAATTAGATTGCGAAAAAGATACAGACCTTGAAAGAATAGCAGAACTTGGCCTGTACCAGTACATGCCCTGTGGTGTTATCTTTTCATAGAAACTGCACATTTTCAATTTGTGGCTGCTGCTGTTATAAGAGAAAATATCTGGAAATATTAAATACTGTATATGGAGACTTTTAAGTGCTTTTTAAAAAAAAAAGATTAATATATATGTATATATATATATATATATATATATATATATATATATATATATATATATATAAACCGTGAAGTAATAACTTATTCTTCAGCAATTCATCTCAGTCATAAGGCATGTTATTTCCTTTAATAACAAAAACGAAATGAGTAGGAAAACTGTAGCTATGAGAGTATCCTGGGAGCTTAATGGGGCTAAACGAAGCTGTGCTGCATTTATAATCTCTACAGCACCAGTTCCCATCAGACTCTCGAACGGAGCCAGTGCCAACAGAGAGGAAAAGCCAAATGATTGTTGAGGGAACACTTTACTGTGATTGATAACCAAATGAATTCAGCCTAAGCGATTGTGATGTGCTGTAGATTCAATAAAAAGCCCTAACCCCAACTGACTGTCTCGAGAACATTGTGAAGGTCATCTCTAATCCCCAAACCACTGGGAAAACATGCAAAGCATGACTACTTATTGATTTTCGTTCTGAAGATAAACTCCGTTTGCGTTTCGCAAGGAGGCTGTTCGTTCAAATTAAGGGCAGACAAATACATGTACTCAGGACTCAGCCCAGCATATGCTTCACTTTTGGGTATGAACCATGGGTGGACAAATGATAAATGATAACTTGCACGAAAGGCAAGTAAAAGCTCCAATGTGTTGGCCAGTCCCAGTAACCAATCGACTAGGCTATTGATTCTCAACCTGTTTGTATCCAGGGACCCCTTTAACTGTATAATACATTCCACGTGCCCCCTCAGTATGGATTTATTTCATGAACTTTATTAAAACTTTTCACTCAATATTATTTCGAAACGCCGCAGAACGTTCGAACGCGGACCTTTCCACCAACAGAACACATTACGCCTGAATCGGCTTTGGTGCTTGGAACCTTCACATAGCATAATGTGTTTATGCGGGTTGGAATTTCCTCCACTGTAACGGAATGGAAAAACTCATGAACCCCCTGGCTATGCTTCACGTATCCGGGTGTCCCCGTATGCCATTTTAAATACCCCTGGGCTAGGCTAGAAAGTGGTAGCTAACATAATGTAAGCTAGTTAGCTAGTTAAGTGCATTAATACAGAATAAAGACTGCCACAGTAGTTTCCAATCGTGTTTGCGTCCTCAACAAAAAGTCATCGGGAATCAAATGTCAATGCACGCTCGAAAGAAAAGACAGAAAATACTACAACTAAGAAGTTTTGTTCCACATATTTACAATGGTATCATTCAGTTCCTTATGAGCGAGCCAATTTAACAGGAGATGACACTTCTGATCTTTTAATACTGGAAGAAAGTACGTTTGTTTTTGTTTTTTTAAACATGGTACGACTAAGCTGAGATAAATATAATCCTTCTTTTGCTTTTGTATTTTTTCCTGGATCACATTATAAAGTTGTAAGTATTCATTATGTGCCCTAATAAAACAATTGTTGTTTGATGAATCGGAGGGAAAAAGTTTTGACTTGTTCCTCGCTATCCCCTAGAGGACCACACATTTCTTTAAATTACAGCTCGTGAAGCTAATGATGGGGAGCGCTAATGTGCCCGGGCGCTAGCAAGCGGAAGCCAGAGGGTTTTATTTACAGCCTCATTTTGTCTTAGTCTCATTGTGTCTTATTATCCAGTCCTCCATTCGTTTAGCTCTTAAGTAGGGCCGGATAGTAAACTCGTCCTTTTATCAGGTACTACCGATTGTGAAATCATTGACTTTCATCACACATCCAGTGACTAAGTAGCTGGTACAAGCCACCGAGTGCAGTATTTCTGCTTAGAGAAATGATTTACGCGTTAATATGTTGTGCAATGGACCATTACTAAAGTCTTTATCACATACTGTTAACTACACAAAGCATAATCATATTCAATCATATTGTAATCTTGTTTACAGCTGCACATGACAAGTCTTAGTCCTCCCTTGTGGTTGCCAGCGTAGAAATAGCATCTCAGGATGTTATGGAACGAGACTGTTTACAAAAGCAGCGTGGCTGAGTAAATATCCCAATCTCTCTCGAAAGAAATGACAACTGCCACTCTATTTCAGAAGAATTTTGTAGACGTGTACGGCCCAAACGGGAAAAAGTCCGCGGTAGCTAGTCACAAAAAGAACACCACCACAAATGACTGAAAAGTTGTCACTGTTGTCTTCACTTTTATACGTTTATTGCGTTTTCTGACCAACAATAAGCTAGCCAACAGTAACAATTTCCATTAGTGTGCCCCCCCCCCCCCCCCCCCCCAACAAACTTTCATAATGCATTCAATAAATTTGGATTGCTCAAATCCTCCTGCCTTCCTTACCATAACACCTGTTTTAAATGAGAAGCCTTTATATATTAGCACAGCTGTGTTCTCAATTCTGATTGGTCAGAAGCTCAGTCGGTAGGTTAACGCCGCTCGTTCTAATACGTTACCGTTTTTATAGCAACGACTTGCACTCGGATCTGTATAGCAAATGCGCCCATAAATGGGAAAAAAAAAAAAAAAAAAAAAATTTTGTGCAATTGCTACGATGACACTTTGTATACGTAGCATTTTTGGAAGGAGTCTCCAGTGTCGGTGCTTTGTAACGTGTAAGTCAGGTGTAAGGTTTTCTGACGTGCGGTTTCTCTGTAACATGACGAGCTGGAGAGTCTGGTAAGGGAATGGCTGGATCTGCTATAACATCCTAATGCTCTAGCAGGAACTGACTTGTTTCATGGACGTCCCACAAGAATCAGTGTGAGTATAAATGAATAAAATGCTGTACGCTCTGCCATTTTTTTTTAATTTTTTTTTTATCAACTTAAAAATGTAACCCTTGGCTACGCACTGTGGTTTGTACTGTTATTGGAAAATCAATCAGTAATCAACTCCGCTTCACACTGGATTGCATCCCACCAACATGCCGTTGTTTATTGTCTTAGAACGGCATGACCCGATGTGCTTTATTATTTATATAAATTGGAATGATTCAGCATTCAGATATATATTAAAAAAAAAAACGCAACGTATCCAAGATCTTTATTTTCATAACACATCCAATGTAGTAAAATGTTTGTTAGTTTCTCCTGTAATTATGTTTTGTGTCACAAATCTTGCTCGTATCCTCTAGTTAGTCTTCCCTCGCCCTATCTCCTACTGATAAGAGTAACAAAAACGGAAAGATGACTGATTATTATCGTCCAGTTTCTTATTCTCCAGTGCTCAGATAATGTAGACCATAACCGGCATCCGAAAAAAAACGAAACATCCACCCTTTTATTGTGTCGTAGCTTTCTGTAAAAAATAAAAAAATAAAAAATAAAAAATACAGACCTCATTTTATTTCAAATAAATGAAAAATAAATAAAATAACAGATTCTCATCTCCTCCTTCGTCGAGCTGTCCCGCTCGGCCAGTGCTGTCCTCAAATCATCCAGCCCTCTGTGGGATAATGCTTATTAAAGCAGAGTGTTTATTTGAAAGCGTATTTCGAACAAATTTTCGAGATTACAGTTTTACGAGCGAACTTTTGACGTGATTCAGGGCTTACGAATTTTATAGGGACCCGGTTTAATGTGGAACGTTTATACGACTTCTCTTGCACTGTCCGGTGTTGGGATTTAAACCGGAACGGTCCGGGCTACCTAGATTAAACTCGGAGAATAACGCAGCATTCGGAACCGCCGAGACCGATATACATTTAATATTAAACGAGTATGAAAATGTTTTATCGGAGTTATTATGGCGCTACGCAGGAAAAGCGTTTGCCTCGTCGTAGAAGAAGCACATCGCGGGCTTCGGGGGTGTTCGGATAGAGTTCACGAAGGCCCGGCTACATAAAATCCCTTTGCTTAGAAAGGTCTGGATAAACGCTGAACGTTACAGAACGGCAGCAGTCGCCCTTTAATGCTTCGACACTGATCATTAGTTTGTGGGTAAGAGTTTTGACTAGTGGCACGGACTCTGAACAGATGAGCTACATCTGTTTTGAGCTTGAAGCAGAGAAGAAACACGTACATCTTTCTCTAATCATCTGTAAAACGTTCCGTTTTCATCGTCAGCCGTGCCGTCGGCTTACGAGTTCGCGGAAGAGGGCGGATAGCACTTTCCTATGAGCCCTTGGACGTAGCATAAGCTTCAGTTTGAAAGAACGTGGGTGGCTGGCTTCTCCATGTCTCTGTGTAAGCATGCGTTAGCCTTCACCCTGCCCAGTATGATCGAGAAGAGGTGGTTGGTAGTTAGTAGGTAAGCAAATTACGGAGAAAATGGAGGGGGGGGCGGGGAACCATGGAAGACTGCTGTTCCAGCTTTTTCTACTTTGCATATATTCGAGTGTGTCTTTGCGGCTATCACCCAGTCCTTTTCTCTTTCAGCCCCACCAGACTGAGAGGGATTATTGCTTTCCCCCCTGCTGTACCATAGTTCAGACATGAGGGTCATCCAGAGATGAGAATATTAGTGACTCCGCTGGGGCTGTCAAGCACATGAATCTCTTTAGGGCAGGAGCGATGGGGTATTGACAGGAGGTTGTGCCCTTACACCCTGTTGTCAGTGATTTAAAATACACCCCTGGAGTGTGGCCTAGGAAAAAAACCAAAAACCACAAACAAACAGTCAAATGTCACCCTTGAAACAAGAAGAGACGGCTGTGTCTCGAGCTGTCTGCGTCTCGAGCTGTCTGTTAAAGCCAGAGGAAGGAGCGTAAGGGCGCGGCGTCTCCTCACCCGCGGTAAACATTTCCGCCGCTTTCACAGGCGCCCGCCGTGATCACTGGGAGAGAGCAGGCTTTTGTGAGTCGTCTCCTATTCATCAAGCAGAACGACTGTCAGGATCGGGATTGACTTGTATTTTTGCTCTCCAGCGGGACGTGATCGGCTTCCGTCGGCTTCCTAAAAGCGAAAGCTTCTCTCCGTGTCTCGTTGTTTTTGTCCCGCAGAAGGTTAGAAACACACGACTTTTCAACGGCTAACTTTAACGGCTCGTTCCCGAGTCATACCCAGATTCATGGCCGTCTGTAAAACCGAGGCCGATTCGGTTCCAGGAGCAGATATTTGAGAACGATAATATATAATCAATCAAAAAAAAAAAAAAGGTGAAGCACGAGGCTTTATGGCTTCAAGGTGAGAGCTCCTCATCTTATTCTCACCCCATTCTCAGCGAAATGCAACTCCTGGAAAAGGTGTAGTGCGAGAGCAGAAGAGCTCGTCGTCATTTACGCGTAGCTCTAAATCTACCAGGAACGGAAAACAAAGAAGTGTAATATTGTGCAAGGAATAAAGCATGACATGGTGTGCTGTTATAGGAAAATAATCAACAGTAAGGTGTTTCCACCTCAAAGTTCCTCCTACGTGACAGTCATTTTCCGACGTTATCCATTATTTATTGTAAGGACAGCACGTTATATGTTTTATCCGTTTATAGTTACATTTCCGGCTGTGGAACGTTGTTCAAAACGGGTTCATTCCTGTTCTCTAACGCTGACTTCTCATTCATGTTGTTCATTTATGTTACTTGCATACACTATTACTTATGCTTCGGTATCTATAAATAACAGTTATTTCCTCACCATCCTCTCTTTTCTCTCTCTCTCTCTCTCTCTCGCTCTCTCTCATCTCTCTTGAAGTAGGAGATAAATTGCAGCTTGTCATGTTACATAGAAGCCAAAAAGGGGAAAGTAATTATTATGATAAATTATGTCACAATACGCATTTACTTATTTATTTATGTATTTATTTATTTATTTATTTATTTATTGGAAAACTGACATTTTGTCTTTAAAATTTTAGTCAGTTTTAATTTAATAAAAATTAAAGTGTAAAATTTTAATTTAAAAGTTAGAAATTAACATTTTAAATGTCACAAAATGTAAAAAATAAACTGTCACTATCGCACTACAAACTGCGAGCAATATAGAATGTCGCATTCATTTTTTAAAAATAAATAATAATTAGTATATTATTAATGAACAGATTTATGCTAAATGTTTTTTCTTTTTTTGTTTATTTAATGCAATAACAAACAATTTTTTTTTTTTAATTTTTTTTTATATTAATATATATTTTAATGCGACATTGTATATTGCCGGCAGTTTATAGTGTGAGCAAACCTACATATCGTGATATACACTGCGTATCGATCGTAGAAACGCTTTCCATAATCACGATATGATATTTCCGTTATATCGCCACACCCACAGCACAAAAGACCTCTATGCTCGACACTTTCCTATGGCGAAAAACGTAAACATACAGCCTTATCTCTGACCGTTATAAAGCTGGTACAGAAAAGTTTACCAGTGAAAAATAGTCCGAGATTTGAACTCCGGTCTTACTGGCTTGTCGATGCTGAAGATTTAGAAATTACCCTTGAGAAATGTAGACCTGCACCACGAAATGCACCAAGTGTAGGGATTTCGGTTAACCCGAGGATTTATAAAACGTGTCCGCCAATGAGAATCGAGCTCAGTCGGTAAATGAATGATGAATGAAACACACATTCCTGGTTCACTCAGAGCCAAACCGGTCTGTGCGTTCTTCTTGGCTTGTTCCTCGTCTTAATTGCGACTTTGCTTCACTTGTCTAAAGCTCTTCGTGGCTCCTCTTGAGATCGGTCTTTTGACAGTTTGTTCCTTCCAATCTCTGTATTCTCCGCTGAAGCATGTTTCATAAATCTTTAACTGGATGAGTCTTGGTTGCCCTTTTTGTGGCATTTTTCTTTGATGGTAGAAACAGAAACAACATCAGAGTGGCTATTAACTTGTCCTTAATAAGCATTCACTAACTATTGATTGGCACACACTAAACGCTGAGTCACGCCACAGCTCTGCTGGAAACTCTTTTCAACAAAAAAAGATATCCTGTGACGCCTGATTCACAGTACAGGCTGGTGCCCGTTTCAGCGCATTTACATTTCCGTTCCTCTCTAATGAGTGCTCAGTCACACTCCTGTCTGATAGATCGGATTGGAGGGCAGGGATTGCTTTTGCCATGCACAATGATCCAATGTGTAAGCAAGTTAATTAGGGCTTGCAGACAAGAGATTATGATCTACCTGTATTATTTTCGGACGCGCTTGATTTTCTAGGTGTCGCTGGGGAGTTTGCTGGGTTTTCGTTTTTGTAATCTCAAAGATCGATAAATGCTGCCATGTTTAACATCCATGTTTCTGTTTTGATCATATCGGTTAGAGCATTATATGATCTATTCATAAGGTCATTTCCTGGGAATATACATCTTGACATTTCACAAAGTCAGCATTTGCAGAGGTGCGTGTTTGTGTATGTGTATGTGTGTGTTGTGTGTGTGTGTGCGCGCATGTAGGAATTGGGGACAGCTGTGTTGACAGGCTGCATGGTGAAATTTGCTCAGACAGGATTATACACTGTAGGATTATCCGCCTATTGGAACTGGAGAAAGGAAGAAATGAAAATGCCAGCAGAACCAATCCAAGAAATCATCAGGCTTTGCTTAAACAAACACAATTATTAAAACAATTAATGGACCCGTCTTGTTTCACAATTGTTCCCTTCTTTCGGTTGCCATTTCTTTTGTGTGGAGTGTTTACACAGAGCTTTTGTGAAACAGTGGCACTACTAACGTGCTACGGCTTTAGACTAGCGTCTGTTTAGCTTTAATTCGGTCCGTTTCTGTGTATCGGAGTCTGATTTCGTCGGGCCATACTCGTTTGGAAGATGGCACAGGAATATTCGGTTATCTAATGTACTGTTGCACTCGGCCAGAATCGTTTGTCGCGTGATTCGACGAGAGAAAGAATCTGGTGAATCTGCAGATGTGTGAAAGTGATCTCTGTCTTGCCAGTCTTTTGAGTGCGAGTCTTGTTATGTTTCAGAAGATTGTAGCGACGATACGGGAAAAAAGGGACAAGTCTTGTGTAAGGAACAAACATTATCCAGAGCGACTTACATTTATCTCATTTATGCAACTGAGCAGTCGAGGGTTAGGGGGCTTGCTCAAGGGCCCAGCAGTGGCAGCTTGGCGGTGCTAGGATTTGAACTCACCACCTTCCCAATCAGTAGTACAACTGAGCTACCAATGCCTTTATAAAGCACTCAGGGGCATGCTGTTAAAGGAAAATAACGAACGACGAGACAAGTCTGCAATACAAGTTACCTCCTTCCTGTTATCACTTACATTATAGCAGCTACCTCGATATAGAGGCCAGGATGTGCCTCTTTTGACTTGCTATGCTCTCTGTCTTTTTTTTTTTTTTTTAAATGAATATTCATATGGTACTTTTCCCACAAGCTCCTCCTCAGTTGACATGACATCTCTGGTTGGTCATTCTGGCAGGGAAGCAAAAGTGCCGACCCTTAGTGAGCACTGCATGAGGTGAAGAGACACCAGTCAGTGCCCTTTCTGAACCCAGACAGACAGACTTGTTCAATTGTATGGTATTAATTTATAGAGGCAGCGATGTGTCTCATGGGGGCAACAGGTCAAGTCCATTTGCATGAGATTCCCATTGGCCTCTGTGGCCAGGTCACAGCTCAACCAGCCAATGCATAATAAGCAAAAGAACATCAGGGAGTCCTTTAAACCGACATCTCATTTCGTGCAAATGTGTTGCCTTCGTATTAACCAACAGCGTGTGACGTGTTTTGGTTTTTATTTCATTTAATGAGGTGGCTCTGAAAATATAGTACAGGGCTTAATTGTGCCTAAGAATAAAAGTGGATACGTCCAAACATCGAATTAACACGGCATAACAGCAGCACTGATAGTAATGCAGCTGGAAATCATAGGTTTATAGCAATATATTCATTCTAGTACATTATTGTTTCTATAGTAACAACTTGAGACTTGTTTGGAGGACACTCCACGTTTTAAAAACTGGATTAACGAACGTGTAATTATTGATACGGTGAACTTTTCTGTGAGGCGACCTTCACGAAGCATTTTTGAAAGGAGTCTCCGTTTGTACACGAGGATTATACTAGATATGCTTGCATATGAGTTGTTCTTTGTATTAGCGATCTGTAGTATATTTACGCGTGTCTTTACTTGGCATGCAAAGACACCAGCTGCAGGGCCGTCCTCAGAGTCCACTACTTTGGTGGGCGAGGGAAGAAAAGGGCCAGAGTACTTGTCTGATATTCCACCCACCTTGCTACAGTTGGAGCAGAGCTTTTGTAGCCACTCTAGGGATGAAGTGAGCAGCTGCAGCTGGAAGCGATTATGATCCACTAGCCGCTTCCCACAGTCCAAAACAGTGGGGCTGAAACTTGTCTTGCAGCTGAAGTTCAGCACCGAGGACAGCACCTGGATTGCTCAGAAAAGCTCGGGCTCCTCATTGCATAAGGTGGGATGTGGCTTGCTGTCATAAGAGTGACAGTTTCATGTGGTTTGAACCAAATATTGATGATGTGATAGAAATAATCACATTTGCACCTTCTTGGATTTCTGGTTTGGTAATATCTTGTTCATGATCTTGCAAGTCCTAGGCACCTTCTTTCATGTTTGATTAACTGAGAATAGTTTATGTCCTTGATGGATTCAGCATGTTCTTTCTTTCCTATTGGTTTAGTGACTCTTAACCTTTATATTAGGAATCAGGGGAGTTCAATCCCAAGCAGGACCCAAGAGTTGACATTTGCTTGAAGTTTTTAGCCAAAGTAAATTACAGTTTAGACAGGATAGACATTTGACATTTGAGACATTTGAAAGTTAAGGGACTTGCTCAAGGATCCAATTGTGACACCTTGTTGGTACTGGGATTTGAACCTTCTTATCAGTCGCTTAAACCACTGAGCCACCCCTTGCCCCAAGAGTTGATCTCTCAATGACACAGTTAGCAATGATAAGCAGCTGAGTGGTACTAAAACCCTATTTGGCAGTCGAGCTTTAGGGAACACCGTTGCGTTTAGTAGTTCCTCCAACAAAGTATGGTCTGTTTATATGCCATAGATCGCAGGGCCTGGGAAGAGGGGTTTATACTGTGACCACGTTCTCTGACCTACAGGCTAACTTGGTACTGAATACCTGAAGGTTTTTCCATTCCTGAACTTTGCTCTATCAACTCCCCCAGTTGTGCCACTAAAGGAAGAAGCTAAACCCAGCTCCTCTGGCAGTCATGGAAATTACTCGCCTCATTTGATCAAAGAGGAAGTTAAACAAACAGACTCGCATTTTTAACTGTTAATGCTTTCAGCTTGAGTGAAAGATTACTGTTGATTACTGAGTACTGATTGTCTTTGTAGATATTGCATTCTAACTTATCTGAAGCGTGGTGACATCGCAGTTGATGCCTCAAAACTCCAGGGTCCCCAGTTCAATCCTGAGGTCAGATTGCTGTCTGTGTGGAGTTTTAGATGTTCTCCATATGTCTGTATGGGTTTCCTTTGGGTTCTCCAGTTTACTCCCACGCATGGCAGTAGGTGGAAAGTCTACTCTAAGTTCCCAGGGTGTATTTTGGATCAGGGTGTATTTGTAAGCAAGGTGACTCTGACCAGGATATATGGGAAGGAACGAACCTATCTACACTCTCTATTTGAAGGTCCAAGATCTTGTTTACTGGTTGATACTTGAGTATCAGGATCAGTATATCTGGATGGACATTATCCATCCAAGAGACAACAGATATAGTTGCTCAAACCAATTCAGGAGTTTTGAGACACGATTCTACAAATGCATCCGTCTTGCAAAGCTACATTTGCCAAGGAAAACCCATCGCTACTAGGTGATGCATATGCTCAGTGAATGCTGAAGTTGAAGCCTTATCCATAAAACTGCTGTGGAGCAGGAGGAGGAGGGGGAACAATCCAGGAAGTGGATATAACGAGCTAGTTTGGATATTAGCATCCAATACAGCTATCTGAATTCAGAGACGCATTTGACTACAAGTGTGGTGTGTGTGGTTAACATAGACTCAGGATACAATCCCTCCCGTGTTCGAAGTCTTAATATCACTTAATTACTCAGTGTTTTTTTTTTTTTTGTTTTTTTTGTTTACTGTCATGTTACATTAGCCACGTTGAAAGACTGTGTCTCCCGTGGTTATACTTAGTCATTTAAAGCACATCTGCTTAGTCTAAGAAGTTCTCATTCATCATGGAGAAGAGGGAAGAGAGTTGCCGTTGGTTACAAAAAAGTCATGTAACGTGTCGACTGCTCAATTGCACAGTCATCAAATGGTAAGCAGTCGAATCGCATTTCCTCTGTATTTGGCACTAGAGCTCCTACTGAAGAAAACTCCTGGAGATTAAGACTAAACACAGGTCATTTTCATAATCTTAAAAGTACACCCATAATATTAAGTTGGTGCTTAACTCGTCGCTGAATACGCAAAACTTTCCCCGTGTTTAACTTTTCACTTTTAAATCCGACTACGGCTCTATGTAAATATACTCCGATATAGTTTATTCAGAAGCTGGGAAATACTCAGATTTATAGAACACATCAGTGCAAATAGCTTGCTAACCTTTTCACTCCACTCCAAAAGATTGAAAGAATCTAGAGCTTTAGTCTTTAGCTTGTTGACCTTAGTGGTGAACATGCCATTCAACCACTTTTCTCATTCAATTGCACCGTGGTTTTTTTTTTTTCTGGGTAAACTGAAAAAGAGTGACTTGAGAAAGCTGCGCTAATTAGCTTTCAGTCTGCATCCCTTTTTAGTCTGTGCTCTCCTTATGGTGTTTCCATTTAGCATTGGACTTGTGAACTTTTGCTTCATGTTTGTAACATAAGTCCTAAAATGGCTACTTCGAATCAACATAATCGGACAAAACATCGTCAAATCTCGAGTCATGTCGAAACAACTAGTTATACCCATGATGCTACAGTAGTAATCAGTAGAATCCCAGGAAATTATTACTCATTCAGATTAATCATTGTCATCTAAGGAGACGTCTACGCGTGGACATTTCCAACAGTATATCAATCTATTAGAAGAAATGTATAGCAACTGCAAAAAAAATGTGACGCACAACAAAATTTATAAGTAGTTTGGGTAGAACTAAAAGTCAGACATGATTAGATTTAAGTACCAGAATTCTTGAAATACTCAGACTAGATCTGCAAAAAGGAAGTTTACAATATTAGGACTTTATTACTGTGTTGCACCCGCCGGTTCGTTTTACTGCTAGCACACCGATAGCATACTGTTCAGTTCCGGCGATTTTTACGATGTTGTAAATGTTGTTCTCAAACATTTTCATGTCCTTCAGGCCCTTGGTCTGAGTCGTGGCATATGTGTGATCTATTCATCTGAAGTGCTCAGTCAAAGGAAAACAGATTCCCGTCAGTTTTTATTTACGGGTTTGGATTCAGGTTTATTTTATGCAGTAAATAGCTAACGACAAAATTGCCGGACAGGCAGGACAGAACCAGAACTGTTTACTTGTGACCTCACTTGTCATTGGCTACAAAGGAGCTCAGTCATTTGTGAAATGATCCAAGTGAAGTTTATCAGAAGTAGCTTATTTTCAGCAATTCCAGCATTATGGATGTGACACTGGCGCTCCTCAATCAACCGACATCAACTGACTTTACCACATGACTGATTTGTCATTTGTCTTGTCATATAACAAGGAGAATGCATACACATGTTAAAAAGTAAGGTATTTATTTGTTACAGATCTATCTACCTATCTCTCTCTCTCTCTCTCTCTCTCTCTCTCTCTCTCTCTCTCTCTATATATATATATATATATATATATATATATATATATATATATATCTGTTTGTGTGCAGTTTGTTGTGATGTCACATGGACTGTTTTTAGGGACATGACACATTTGACATTTTTTAAGACTTTTTTTTTTTTTAAAACAATATAAAAGAGATACTTTTTATATAAAGATTATTGGGTAAAGTCTAGAGTCATGGGCATCCTTGCATTATGGATGTGATGTGTCTGAAACAGCAAAACCCTTATAGTGTCTTGGAAATGCTCCAGGGGAGTTATTTCCTGTCATACAAGACCAGGCTCCTATCTACTTAAATGAGGAGAACCCCACAAAACAAAACAAAAAAAAAAAGGCTACTGCGCCTTTCTGGATTACTGGTCTTGACAAAGCCAGCGTTATTTTCGGTTGTTGCAGCGGTAATGGTAATGCACTGGTAACAGTGATGGTCAGACCAGAAAGTAGACTGAATCCCGAATGACTCACGGCCACTATATGGCCAAAAGCAAGGCATTTTTAATTGACCCGGCTTGCTAGCTAGCTCAAGTGAAGTTTACAAGAAGTGGTCCAAGGAAGCGAAGGGTAGCCCATCTTGTCTAATCCTACAGAAGAGCTACCGTAGCACAAACTGCTGAAAAGGTTAATGCTGGCTATGATGGAAAGCTTGCTGCGTATGAGGCTGTGAAGCCACAGACCATTCAGAGTGCCCATACTGACCCCGGTCCTCCACTGAAAGCATCGACAATGGGCATCAGAACTGGACCATGGAGCAGTGGAAGAAGGTGGCCTGGTCTGATGAATCACGTTTTCTTTTACATCACGTGGACGATTGGGTGCGTGTGCATTGCTTACTTGGGGAAGCGATGGCATGGGGATGCACTATGGGGAAGAAGGCAAGCCTGTGAAGGCAGTGGGCAATGTTCTGCTCTGAAACTTTGGGTCCTGGCAATCATGTGGATGTTTGTTACTTTGATACGTACCACCTACTTAAACATTGTTGCAGACCAAGTACCTCCCTTCATGGCAACGGGATTCCCTAATGGCAGCGGCCTCTTTCAGCAGGATAATGCTCCCTGCCACACTGCAAAAACTGTTCAGGAACAGTTTGAAGAAGATGAGAAAGAACACACCTTCAGAGGCCTTGTGGAGTCCATGCCTCGACGCGTCAGAACTGTTTTGGCGACACAAGGCGGACCTACCCAGTATTAGGTGCTTTTAATGTTATGGCTGATCGGTGTATAGTTGGAGTTCAATTTGGAATAAAGATGGTAAAGATTTTGATGAAGAAGGCTAAAGATATAGTCACGCTTATAAATGTGAAAAAAAAACTTGCATGAAAAGGTACCCGATATGCACATTGGCACCCATAATTGATTTAAAGATCTTTTATTTATTTATTTATAGGCTCTTTTCTAATATTGCCTTTCTACAAGTGTCTATAAAAGACGTCTAAAGGGTCTACGAAACAAGTTAGTTCCCATTTTTTTGGTGTAGGAATTTCCTGCCAACTGATGACTTGTAATATTATAATTTCCTAGCGTTGCACATCATGTTTGTAACCTCAGCAAAAAGTCAGCAAGTGATTAGCTGAAGTTTTGGCTATGAGATGGTGGTGGTGTTCTCTTCTTGCATCACATCTAAAAGATATTATTCAGGCTAGCTCTGAGCTGACCTCATGTTGTGGTAGCAAGAGAGTTATATGACAGCTATTTATTTTGCATGATTTCATCAGCCTTTCCACATACCTGCATGTTCCTGTTTCCGAAACGATCCTTCTGCCATCCGTTCATGCTAAACGATCCGCCTAGTAAAAGACGTTCTGCTGACGGCCAGATCATTCAATGTTTTTCCAATCCCAGTTTCGGTGAGCCTGTGTCCATCGTTGCCTCAGATTCCTGTTCTTGGTTGACAGGAGTGGAACCCGATGTGGACTTTTGCTCTTGAAGCCCATCTGCCCAGATGCTTTTGTGCTCATCACGGTTGTAACGAGGTGCTATTCAAGTTACCGTAGCCTTGCGGTCAGCTCTGGTCATTCTCCTCTGATCTCTTTCATCTAACAAAGCATTTCCCCATTCACCTGCTGCTCAGTGGATGTTTTTTATGTTTTCACACCGTTCTGTGTAAACGTTAGAGATCGAGATGCGTGAAAATCCAAGGAGATCAGCACTTTCTGAAGTACTCAAACCAGCCTGTAAGGCATCAACAACCATGCCATGGTCAAAATCACCAAGATCACATTTTTCCAGCACTCTGAAGTTTGGCGTGAACATTAACTGAGGACCTGCATCCGCGTGATTTTATACATGCCACGTGATTGGCCGATTGGATGAATGAGCAGTTGTGCAGGTGTTTCTTCTAAAGTTGTTGGTGAACGTTTGAAATTGTGCGGTTTTTGCGATTACCTAATCGGATCAGGTTTGACATTTTGTTCATTTTCCCTCCGTGTATTAAATAACAAAGTGGCCTCGCATTAAAAGACACACTGTAACCTTTCAATGATACAATTACAGTGTAACTCATTAAAGAACCTTTTTATAGGAGTGCGGAGATGGAGAGATGAGAGCAGCGAGTTGGCAGTACTAGCCGGAAGGTATTTCAAGTAGTTTCAGAAAGTTCTTATTTATTTTGTCTTCAGTTCGTCTGTCTCCATCTGTAGCCAAATTTGGATTATTCCATTAAAACTACATTGGAAATCAGCCTACGCGTATGCAAGGCTTGACATTAACAGTAGCTGTGCTGGCGCTGGATGTCAGATAGGAAATTGGCAAACACTTCCTCTGTTTTCTCTGGTTATTTATAACAAATGGAAAAAAAAAAAGCCCACCTTTGATTTTAACTGCAAATGTAC
The DNA here is from genome assembly GCF_023375685.1 of Ictalurus furcatus. Lineage (NCBI taxonomy): Eukaryota > Metazoa > Chordata > Actinopteri > Siluriformes > Ictaluridae > Ictalurus > Ictalurus furcatus. The sequence goes on from NC_071282.1 coordinate 4,545,013, forward strand.
TATGAATCTATAGCAGAGGCAGGGATTCCAGAAGGCCTTCACTAAATGACAGTTATCCTAGCCATTTTCACGTAGTAACAGAATAGAAATGCAAAACGAAAGAACATGCTTATTAAATGCACTGGTGTCAGAAAAAGAGAGATGCACACTGAGCAGGTTAAAGAGAAAAAGAGCCGCATCAAATTCCGCCAAGTGAATGTATAAGATTATAAAATTCAAAAATACGATTTCCTCTAAATGTGGGGCGCACGGTGGCTTAGCGGTTAGCACGTTCGCCTCACGCCTCCAGGGTCGGGGGTTCGATTCCCACCGTGGCCCTGTGTGTGCGGAGTTTGCATGTTCTCCCTGTGCTGCGGGGGTTTCCTCCGGGTACTCCGGTTTCCTCCCCCAGTCCAAAGACAGGCGTGTCCAAAGTGTCCAGATTGGCATGTCCGAAGTATCCGTAGTGTGTGAGTGTGTATGTGATTGTGCCCTGCGATGGATTGGCACCCTGTCCAGGGTGTACCCCGCCTTGTGCCCGATGCTCCCTGCGATAGGCTCCAGGTTCCCCGTGACCCTGAAAAGGATAAGCGCTATAGAAGATGGATGGATGGATTTCCTCTAAATGCGTTTGAATGCATTCGTGATGTGTACAGTATATTGAGCAAATATAGCCTCTTCATTTTCTCTAGCTATGTTTTAAACAGAGATTCCCAAACAAAGGGACTTTACCTCATATGAAGTCGCTTGAGTTACAAGTGGGGTCCCTTCTTTTGTTTTATTAAGTTAGTTTACAAATTAATATTACAGATATACGCGTGTGTGTGTGTGTGTGTGTGTGCTATGCTAGTATTTTTTTGCTATCTTGAGTTCAGAAAAAAATAAATAAAGCCATCCATCTACCTCCACTAGGTCCTCCTTGACAACATCTCGTGACTGACTCGGTGGTCTTGGAAAAACAAGCATGAACATAAACAAATATTTCGCACATATCGATTTACAAATGCAAGGCTCGGTGACGGATTGCGGTTATAGAAAATTCATAATGTTCATTTGGGGTCATTTGCCCAAAAAATTTCTATCCAGGAAACCCTGGATAAAAAGATGCGAGTTAAAACCAACACTGCTGGTTGCGGTCTGTGCATGCTAATTATCCACCTCGTAAACAATGCTAATCACCGTGACTGCCATTTTGCGATTCAAATTTGTTTTCCCTGAACATGGCTGTTAAAAGTACATTGTCAGTTGATTAAAATATTAAATATTTATTATTTAAAAAAAAATAAATCCTTAAATGAATAGACTACAAATAATCATTTGAATCATCCTGACTAGCAGTTTTTTTATTAAGGAACTGCTGTGTTTTGGTTGGTGGAAGTATGATAATAGGTCGGCTGCAATTAAAAAAACAAAAGTAAAACAGTGGTAGTGCATTTCTTTTTTCCAGATTTAACACCACACCTGAGGGAATTTAAAAAAAGAAAAGAAAGCGTCGTGTTATAGTAGATGATTAAGAGGTCTGCTAATTGGTATCGTCCTTCTCATTCATCCCAATCATTAACAAAAGATATATGAAGCACCTTTTAAAGTTTCCTAAAGGCCAGGGAAATATATCAGAAGTGCAAAGACTATTTCGAAAAGACAAAAAAAAAAAATGACGCCAGTGGTTGTTGCTTCACCTTCACTGAAAACTTGCACTGACGCTTACGAGTGCGTGGACCGGGCTCCGAGCCAAATTCCGATGTCCGAGTCGACTACAAACCAGAACAGACAGAAAAGAGAGAACCTTGTTTATATCGGCTCTTTGGTGCTGCAGTACACTTTAAAGAGCTTTCTCTATGGAAAAGTAGTCCAGATCACAGAGGGCCTGCACGGACAGAACAAGCAACACTGACAAACGAAAAAAAATGTAAACTCGCCTGGAGATACATAATGCAAAGAAAGGCAGAGAATGTGAAATAAACCTAGAATATTGCTCGTATTGCTGTTCCTGCCTGCATCAGATACATGAATAATGAATGATGCTGAGGGAGCCGCGCTGCTGGTCACACTGTGTGTTGTGTTTCGTCCACGTAAACACTCCTCCACAATTAAACTGGACATCTTAAAGTATTTGTCTTTTTTGTTTTTTTAAATATTAAAATCATGTGACACATTCCAACACCATAAACATCCATCCATCCATCTTCTACCGGTTACTCCTTTTCAGGGTCACGGGGGAACCTGGAGCCTATCCCAGGGAGCATCGGGCACAAGGCGGGTACACCCTGGACAGGGTACCAGTCCATCACAGGGCACACTCACATATACACTCACACACCCATTCATACACTACGGACACTTTTGGTTGCGATAACGGCATCAAACGTCGACTCACTGACATCACCTTATTGTTGGTCTCATCTTTTGTGATGTTTGTTTGGGGGGGGTGTTCTCCCTTCAGTCTCCTCTTCAGGAGCTGAGATGCTGCTCAATTGGGTTAAGGTCTGGTGTTTGACGTGTCCAGTCTAAAACCTTCTACTTAACCCCCCCCCCCCCCCCCCGATAAAATCCTTCGTTCAGTTGGCAGTATGTTTTGGATCATTGTCTTGCTGTATGATGACGTTCCTCCCAATTAATTTGGAAGCATTTCTCTGTAAATTGACAGAGTATTTCTGTAAACTTCTGATTTCATTCTGCTTCTACCAACATGAGTTCCATCATCAGTAAAGATTAGCGAGCCTGTTCCCGAAGCAGCCATGCAAGCCCAAACCATGACACTACCTCCACCATGCTTGACTGACCACCTTCTATGTTTTGGATCACGAGCAGATCCATTCTTTCCAGCATTTCCATCACATTTATACATTCAGAACTATTAATTCTGTAAACAGTCCATTCAACAGGGCACACCTTGGGCAGCAAGAAACGTTGATCAGTCGTGTTCCAATATTTTTGATCACTTGACAAACAAATGAGTGGCTTCGAACAATAGGTGCCATGTTTTAAGTTGTTTAACGCATCTAGGTGTAAATATGAGGAAATGAAAACTGAAATTCTGATCTGTCGTCTCATCTTCAGCTTTTGATCTCAAACCCAAATGTCTTCAGTGTAAAGCAAAAAAATAGAAAAAAAAAATATATATATATATATATAATTGACATCGCTGCTCGAATATTTTCAGAGGGGACTGTGAATACATGAATTTCAGAATTTCTTCGTTTTTCCCATGCCCAATCCCCCCCCCCCCCCCCCCCCCCCCCGCTATAAAGACATTGCATGGACTCCATTTGTTTGTAAAACCTGAGGATTCATGTTGTATCAAATCCATGGTAGTGTCATCTGAACACGGGCTTTAACGACATGTATAAGACTCGCGGAAAACTCGACCTTTGTACAAAGTAGATAACATGGTCAATGTCACAAATTTACTGGTTACATTTAATCAGAGACCTGGAAATAGTGCAGAATCCCGAACATCAAATATTCAAGATATCGAAACTGTATTTCCATTTTAAATAATAATTAAAAAAAGACGGTACACATCGTGTGTCGTGTACACATTTAAATGACAGCCTTTAATGTTTTAAAGTCAGGAATCCTTGCAAATTCAGTACTGTAAATAAGCCTGATGAGTTATTAGCTGTAACTAAGCTCATTACAAAATTGAGGTAAATTATAGGAACATTGCGTGCATGTGCTGTATGTCGAACAGCTTGGGAGATACTTATTGAATTATTTTATAGTCATGTAGCCTAACACGTTTCTTAATTTAAACCCGCATGCATGTTTTGCAAGTGAAGACATCCGTGGCTTTATCTGTTTGGCAGCAAGGGAAGCGAAGATGCATCAGATTAATGTGTTTTCTTTCCCTGCTTCGAGGTTAGACAGCAGGCTATTAAGGGTTGTATAGGAGTACAAAATAGACAACAGTTTTGTTTTTTTTTTTGTTTTTTTGGTCGATCTTAAAGATGCAGGCGCATCATTTTCCGACAGATAAATCGGCCGACTTGATAGCCATTGAGCTAAATCTATAGGTGAGTCCAAATACTATCTTCAGTCACTGCAAGCCTACTTGACCCTAGCTGGGACTTATAGGAATAACATGTTTCTGATTGTACATTAGTAAGATGTGAATTCAGATGATAAATTCATGCTCGGGAATTTGCATAACAGTCTTAACAAACTGTTCAATCGTTCGTTTCCGCAGCTAATAACTGAATGGTTCGTTGTTTTTTGCTAACAGATATCGAATTATGTGCTAATATATTGTAGGTCGTAATGAATAAAGCTTTACGCATAGTGAGCAAGAAATGTATGTCCCATTTGGTCGTTTTAGAGATGTTATTGAGAATGACTTTTCCATAAAAGCTGCTTTATGTCTGTCAGACTGTCAGTTTATATCCCGTAGTTATAAACTGAAAGAGTGAGCGTCTGCAGGAAAATGTGGCGGAAAATATCGATTGCACACACAGCAGTATTTCTGGTGGTGCTGCTTAGAAAAACCAGATAGTCGTTTCGCTTAGTTCTGGTCAGCAATGCCGTGTTTTTCTATGTTTCATAGGTGTCGGGTCGGATAATATGACGAACGTGCTAGGAGTGGTTGCAGAGGTAGCAAAGTAACGTGTATAAACAGTAGCGGATTACACAGCCAAAGAGTTTTCAGGGTCATCCGAGTGCCTTGTGTTGTATGATTTGGGTAATAATTATTTACACTAGCTCACAGAAGTGAGTACACCCCTCACATGTTTGTAAATATTTGATTATATCTTTTCATGTGACAACACTGAAGAAATGACACTTTGCTACAATGTAAAGTAGTGAGTGTACAGCTTGTGTAACAGTGTAAATTTGCCGTCCCCTCAAAATAACTCAACACACAGACGTTAATGTATAAACCACTGGGAACAAAAGTGAGTACACCCCTAAGTGAAAATGTCCAAATTGGGCCCAATTAGCCATTTTCCCTCCCCGGTGTCATGTGACTTGTTAGTGTTACAAGGTCTCAGGTGTGAATGTGGAGCAGGTGTGTTAAATTTGGTGTCGTCGCTCTCACACTCCCTCATACTGGTCACCGGAAGTTCAACATACACATATGTGTGTATATAATATATAAACCAGTCGTCCAACCCGCAAAACGCACCCCATGCAGAAGATTATCACTGTTCCTGAATGTGCTTATAGATTTGTTAGATTGTTGCCTTTCGGCTGTGCAACATTAGTTTATTCTTGTAACCTTTTATGGCTTTAAACAGAGGGTTATTTGCACAAAAGAATTTTCCATTTCTTCAAAGTCTACCGCAAGGAGCTTGCCTATTTTCGGGTTTAACCACATATCGAATTCAGGGTCTTGAATTGAACTCTTTCTTCCCCGACATCTTTCTTCTCCTATTGTATCCGTTGCCGTGTAGCGTATGGCAAATCCGACGCTGAAGCAGAGAGATACACAAAGATCTGTGCTTACCGGCTTTGCAGGCTCAACAAAACAAGGATTGGTTGTAGAGATTAAAGCCCAGTATAAAAGAAAAGCTCTGGTGGAGTGTGATATGGAGGTGCTGTCAGAGGAAGACTGGGGCTGTACAATAAGTCCTGTTTTGCTTGCTACCTAAGCAGTCAGTCGAGTTTGTCGGGAGAAGATTGTCGGCAATTCATAGCTTGTTTGAGTTTTATGGGATTAGAATAAGTAAGGAATAAAGCACTCGGGTGCGTGCTGTTATAGGGGAAAGACGGTACATCCCGTGGCGTTTTATTACTTTTTATTATACCACAACGTTGTTGAATTCGCAAATCTGATCGGTCAGCTGTAATGTCAACTGTTTCTCATTCTAATGTGATTGTTTTGATAATTCACTTGTACAGTGGAGGGATTTTGAAAAAGTTTTCTGTTAAGAGTTGCCACTAGAGGACACTTTAGCATGTTGGAAAATAATCTTCAAAATAAACTTCAGTGTGGTAAAAGTAACTCAACTTTGTCTGGGTGCATTGCGCTATTCCCTCCTGGATTATTCTCCTCTAACAGCGTGCCCCGTCATGTTTTATTCCTTGCATCCCCCAGCAATTTGGTGACTGCTCCGACTTTTAATCTATTAAAGAATGACACATCACATCAAACTGTTCAGAGCTCCATCGTTTTATAGTCCCTACGTGACTCTTTATAGTTACGTTTACTGTTGTGTAGCGTCTGCGGCAGAAGATAGTTCCTGTTGCCATTTGCGTTGTAGCAGCTATAAACAATTAATAATTGTAAGATAATGAGACGAAAACAAACAAAAATACAGCTTGTGTCGTTGCCAAAAAAAATCTTCTGTCGTTAAGGCTTTCCCCGTGGCGGGAATCTTCCTGACCGATACAACACGCTGACACTGGAGACTCCTTCCATACATGTTAAATAAACGTCTCACTTCATCATATCAACTATCAGATGTTTTTCTTTTTTTTTTTTTTTTTTTTTTTTTTTTAAGTAAACACGCAGTTAAGTCTGTTTATGATCCGCCCGAGGTTGCCAGACGGCCGCCGTATAAGTCTCCGCGAATGACCCGTTACTATAGAAATGATTTCATATTAAAATGCGCACATTGATGTACGTAAACCTGTGATTTTTAAAAATTATTATTATTATTATTATTTTTTAAATTAGACCCGAAACTGTCAGTTTGTTGGCGTGATAAATTACGAACTTTAACATTCTTCCTCAAGCATGCGGCGAGAGATTTCCTATTGCCGAAATCGTATTTTGCCAACATACATAATTTAACGTGCCTAATGTAGCGAATCATTGCGAGACTTCATTACAAAAAAGAAAAGTGTTGCTAACTTAATCCAAGAGCCTTGAACTAGACTAATGAGGTGCTTGCAATCGCAGTCATGCCAATTTACTATATTTTTGTCCTTCCCTTCCAGCATTTAGTGCACAATGAACTGTACAATTGTTTCATTAGAAAGTCTCATTAGTCTTAGAAGTGGGTGGAAATTTCACCAGATTGTTTGGGAGTCTGTGACATAAGGAGATTTTTTTTTTTTTTTGATGGATGATGATACAGTTTAAATAGGTCTGGTGATTTAAAGTAGATGGAAGTGCTGTCCAGGGTTAGTCCCATCATCCTACTGCAATACGATGCTTCATTAAGTTCTAGCCGAATGTGTGCACTATGGACACCTCAGAAGCCCCACACTGTGCTTTATGGGATGTTGGGAAAGCCTCGAGGCAGTAACTAGGTTGCTCCAAGCATGAATTCAGGGCCTCCCTGTAGAACCACACTGATTTTACACTTCATTACTAAAGTCGTTAAATCTCAAGACTCTTTATGTGTGGTGCACGACATGAAAAAACTATACAAGCATCTCCAAGAACGATTTGTTCCATTTTTGCAGTCATGATGCACTTGAGAAGTGAAGTGTGTGTGTGTGTGTGTGTGTGTGGGTTGGTGTTTGACTTCTTTCTTTCTTTCTTTTCTTTTCTTCTCTAACTCTGCCATTAAAGCTGGCTGGTAAAATGGCAATCACGCTGTGACACTGCATTACTTAGACTTGCTTGTCACATTGTTTTCTGGCTGGGTGACTAAAGCTATGAACTGTGTTACTATCAGCGACCTCAAGATAGAATCCTGATGCTAAAAAACGCTTTTTTCTCAACGAGGCAAAAATGCCTTTTCCTGCATTAATGCCAAAACCGATCCATTTCACCAGATAAAGTTAATTCTCGGCGGTGGGATGAATTGTCACTCATCGAGGAAACCAGTGCCCAAAAGAAATTCTTTCACGTTTATTACAGATGGTATCTTCCGCGGGCTTTGTACACAAAACCATTATCGGGTTTGATTTCTCAGGTGTTCGGAATTCAGGTTGCGGCACGGTCGACCGCAGGAGTCGTCGAAATGTCTCGGCGGGATTGCAGACGGTAACAACAATCTTTATAAATGTCAGCATCATCTCTTATCCTGAGCTCAGTGCTTTTATCTGGCTTGTGGTGTGGATGGGCTTTCCAGTGGGACTGCAACTCTTTGCCTTTATCAGACCGTCCGAGATGTTCTAGAAGAGTGTAGCTGTTCAAAACTTTTGAACGGAAATCTCGATGGATTTTGGAAATGTCTTGGAATGGAAACTAATATTCCATAATTCATTCATTTCTATTAGTTTTGGTACTAAGACCTAACAGTCAGAGGATAAGTTTTATCGGCTGACGATATTGAAAAGCTGTGGGTTTTTCACTTCCACTCAATTATCTTTAAACCTAGTTTTGTTGAAGATCCATAGCTAAGGCTCTGGGACTCCAGCGAACCATACTGAGAGCCATTATCTGAAAATTTGGACCCTGGGTTGAATCTTCCCAGATGTGGCCAGCCTACCAAAATTCCTCATCGACCACTCATCCAGGAACTCATGAAAGAACCCAGACCAGCAACCCAGTCAGCGTTCATTATTCCACCATTAGACTAGGCAAAATGGTATTCATGGAAGAGTCCACATTTGCCAAAAAAATCACACCTTCATGACCCCTAAGCCTTTTGGGTATAATGTTCTGTTGACAAGACGTGGGTCCTGGTACATCTGGTATAACGCTAACACAACATTCCACACTAAGAACACCACACCAACAGTGAAACATAGTGGTGGTGGTAGTGGGATACGTTCCTGCTTCATTGCCTAGGTGACTTGCCACAATTGATGGACCTGCTCTCTACCAGTCATCAGTCTGTGATCTGAAGCTCAAGCGCAGTTGGGTTTTACAGCAAGACAATGATCGGAAGCACAAGAGCAAGTCCACCTTTGCATGGCTCAAAAGCCATACGAAATTCAGCTTGAAACCCGCCCATGAATTAACACAATTCTGCAAAGAGCGGGCCAAAGTGTTTGAAAATGTTTGAAAACCAGTAGTAAATTTTAAATGTAGTAAAATTGAATCCAATATGCCTTGCTTAAGGTTCTTAAAGAACCTGAAATCAACACAGATATTTATCTTGTTCGCTCATACCCTTGGTCTGATCTTTTTTTTTTTTTTTGCATCTGTAAAGAGAGGCTGGTGAAGGAAAGATTCTTTATAACCACTATAACATACTATAAGTGATATCAGGAACTAACATTAAATGTTACACCATGCTGTCACTGATTTATTTTCTTATAACTCCACCCCCCACTGTTTTTTATTCTTTAGCTAATAAGCAGAGGGCAGAGGTCCATCAGCTTCACTTGCAGATCCACCGAGAAGCTTGCTTCTCAGCATGGCTAATCTGACCAATTTTTCTGACATTCACAAGCTATTAAACTTGTCAAAATGACAGTCTAATTGCATTAGGAGAGAGCGTAGGATCGGCAAATATGTAGGACAAATAGAAGGAGATCTTGTATTTCCCCCCTCGCAATAGCCAACTTTCCACTGGGAAATTAAATACAGGAACTTTAGCCCAGGGCTACAGTTCCTGTTGCATTTCAATTGTGGTGCCTCTATTGTCAGTGTTGTTACACCCACAACCGTAGGAATGATTTGACATTTATCTGCTGCATTTTCAATACAGAAACCCAAACTCAATATAGCTGACGTGCTTCTTTTTAATGAACAGGAATCGCTCCTGTTCCTGAATGATGCATTTTTTGAAACGTCATGTTCCGTTGCGTTTAGGTACGGGTATATTTCGAAATGTATAAACTGTCCGTGTAAACAGGGGTTCAATGTGTGTGTGTTGTGACATGCTTTTCTGCTCATCCTGGTTGTAAAGAGTGGTTATTTGGGGGGGGCGGTGGCGGCTTGGCGGTTAAGGCTCTGGGTTACTGATCGGAAGGTCGGTGGTTCAAGCCCCAGCGCTGCCATGCTGCCACTGTTGGACACTTGAGCAAGGCCCTTAACCCTCTCTGCTCCAGGGGGAGCTGTATCATGGCTGACCCTGCACTCTAACCCCAACTTCCTGACATGCTGGGGTATGTATATGTGACCAATAAAGACTCATATCATTATCATCATCATTACTATAGCTTTCCTGTGAGCTCGAAACCAGTCTGCCGATTCTCCAGTCTGACGTCTCTGAGTCTGAGAGTGGTGTGCATGAAAATCCCAGGAGATCAGCAGTTTATGAAAGAATTAAACTATCACCAACAACCATGTCATGGTCAAAGTCACTGAAATCACATTTCCCCCCCGTTATGGTGTTTGATGTGAATATTAATTGAACTTGTATTTGCATAGTTTTATGCATCACGCTGCTGATTTGCTGAGTGTCGATGGTTATTCCTGGTGTGCCTTCATTTCCTCATCTTCAGTAAACACTTTATCCCGGGCAAAGTGTTTATGCCTTCATATTTCTTCCATACCTTTTCCTGTTTATTGGATCTACTACACATAAACCCTAAGGCCAAATTCCCCAGCCAGGTATGCCGAGGTGTTATTGGTATTCAGCCCTGACAGTCTCTTATTTTTCCATCGCTCCCACAACAGCAATTCAGTTTCCCACTTTTCAAGCAGCACCATCATTCCCCGCCCTGTTTACACTTCGATCAGCAAAGCCCCATTAACAGTGGACCGCCTGTCAAACAATCAAACAAGCTGCAGATAGCTCCTCGGCTTGTGACTCGGTTACTTTTACCTCTCCTGGCCTTACGCCGGAAGCGTCAGAGGCGCTTTATCACGCGTGTCGGCGTTCGTGGCGAACGTGCCGCGTAGACCTGGTGTCAAATAAAGGGCGGGTTCAGTGCCACGTTACTGTCAGTCACAAAGAAGCCAACGTGAAAGCTGGTGTAACTCACCTGGTAGGCCATCTCTTTCACTTCCATTCTCTTTCACTTCCTTTTCCTTTTTCACCCAGTGGGGAGCGTGAGGCAGGCATGGGGCTGAAAGACTCTTACAATCACACTCAGATGCTATTTAACTTTCTGCATCCCAGATCACATCCTTATGTCCTGTGATGCCTAAAGAAGTGTAAAGTGGAAAACACAAATGGATCAGAATGCCTGATTCAGGCTCGTTTCTGAACGGGCTTCTGAAGGTCAGAAAGGTACACCAGGTGGAGGCTGCTGAGGTAGATTGGAAAAGTCACTCTCCAAAACTGAAACTTTCTTTTAGCTCCGGAATATTTGACCAGTAGTGACGATCTTTCCTGCTTTCTTTCTTTTATTTTCTGTTCTTCTTTTCTTTCCGTCCTTTCTATTTTTGTTGTTTTTCTTTCTTTCATTCCTGCTTGCTTGCTTTTTTTCTGGCTGGCTTTCTTCCTTTCTTCTGTTTCTTCCTTTTTTTTTTTTTTCATCCGTTCCTTTTTCTGCCTTTCTGCTTGTTTTCTTTATTTTTCTTTCTCTTTTCTTTCTTTTTAAGCACATCTGGCCTATTCGGGTTTGAATTAAAAACACGGCGTATGCAATATACAATTACTATGTCAACGTTGATCCATCCGTCCATTTTCAGTGCCGCTTATCCTACACAGGGTTGCGGTGAGCCTGGAGCCTGTCCCAGGGGACTCGGGGGGGCAAGGGACACCCTGGACGGGCTGGCAACCCCAATGTGGAAATGCCGGTCAGACTACAGTATATGTCTTTGAACTGGGGGAGGAAACTGGAGTACCCGGAGGAAACCCTGAAGCACAAGGAGAACATGCAACCCCCCCCCCCCCCCCCCCAAACCCAACATCAGTATCTTAATGGACTGTTTACTACCACGACCCTGGGTTTGGACTGACAGCCTGCACCCATGAAAGTTCCAGTATTATTTCTTAGAAGCACTTCTGACTGTACATAAACCAACCATGGTTCTTCTTGACTACGTGTTATGCCAGCCTGAGGGACTACTAGAATAATACTGCACAGAAAAGCATGAGTCTTCCTCTCTTGCCACAGGCTTTGGAAAGAGGCACTATAATCACTGTGATAAGTTCAGGTGTCCTCCTTTTCCATGTGTGTAATCTCAGCTTTCACGTGATTGGTCTGGATTTCCCCTGCCGCAGCGTTGCAAATCCAACATTTATGCAACTCGACTAAATGGGAACCCTCGCACTAAGGCAAGGTCAAACGTGGAGCATTAAAATATCGCCACTGCCGTTGTGAACAAATTTGAGCCACGCACAAAACATGTAACCGTATCACTGTTAATAATGCATCAGATGGGGGGGGAATGCTTTGCCCACTCTAATCCATAATTCATCATTGCACCAGCATAGAGCATAGAAAGAGAGAGAGAGAGAGAGAGAGAGTGTACAATTAGTGAACCAGTAGCTCTAGCTCCTGTATTGATTTTGCAATGTGGACGGTAAAAAAGAGTGAGTTTTTAAAACCTCTCCATGTAAATGTTTCAACAACCTAAACTATTCAAATCCTAACGCTAAAATAAACAACTTCTTTTAAATATTAAGCCTCCTATCGGGCTGAATTCAGAGTATGGCTGGTGCTAATTTGACTCCGTTGTGCTGCCCGTGAAATTATGTGAATTGCTTTTGGAGTAAGAAAATGATGGGCTTGCGCTTTGTTCAGGTTTTACACTTATTATGTGGTTGGAATATACATTTAGCAAAAATGGTACTTTGGGTATCAGCAGGTACCGCTCCCCACTGAGAGCCCAAGGGTCCCTGATTTCAGAGCTCAGAATACCGTCTGTCCACGTTCTTTGGTTTCCGCCCACCCCCCAAAAAAATGTACCAGTAGATGGATATATTCTAGTTGTCTGAGTTTTTAATCGCTCCACCTGCCGGGTATTAGAGTGATTGTTAATTATTCTCAGGTTAAAACTTGCCTTTCTGAATAACCCTGCGTAGCTGAAGTAGAAGTGTTAAATTCAAAGACGTACTGTAATAGGTTACCGTCCAAGAAAGATTTGACGGCAGGGCCCAGGCATGGCAATCAACGCGTTAATTAAATTAAACACGGACAGGCGGCGATGGCATTAAAGTAATAGCATTTAAACTTTGGAGACATAAAGTAAAGGTCACCCTCCTCTCACTCTGCAGCGCTGTAATCAATGCCGTTAGGGAGAGCAAGAGACGGACGTGAAGAAAGGCTGAGATCGACCTGTAGATACGTGTTGCAGATTTCATTATTTTTGAATTGTAATGGCTGTGAGGTCCTGGCGCGTATATACACGTGGGTTTAGGGTAAACACCAGGCACTCGGGAAGAGGGGGGAAAAAAATCCGCCGTTGGTCTTTCTCAGTTAAATCATAGATACTAGGAGAATTTCCATGCACACTTTCTTATGAATTAATACTGCATGAAATAGAAAATAACGAACATCTCAGTTCTATAATTTACAATAACTAGATGTTTTATTAATGGCAAGAGCTCTACTCTAGTGTTGTTTTTTTTATATATATGAAATCAGTCCACTGTGACAGTTTTGATCAACTGGAAAATGGCATTTTCTTGCAAAGGACTTCTTGTACCATACTCTACTTTAATACGAAGTCAGTTCGAGGGCTGCAACTAACGATTATTTTCACAATCGATTAGTTGGCCGATTAATTTTTTCCTGATTGATCGGATGGGGGAGGGGAAAACTTTCCGGTTAGTAAAGAACTACTGTGTTCCATTTGAGACGATATTACCTTTTCTAAAATTCCTACACTAGACCAGTGGTTCTCAACCTGTTGTGAGCTCTGGACCCCTAGCATATTTCGAACAATCCACAAGGACCCCCCCTCCCCCTCACTCCACAACAATTATAGGCTATATATTAAACAGTCATTTGTATCTGTCTTGCTTTGTTTAACTTCTGTAAAAAGCTCTCAGCTCTAAGACGTTGGTCTACTGCTCAGAAGGTCATGAGTTCAAACCGCAGCGCTGCCACTGTTGGGCCCTTGAGCGGGGCCCTTGAGCGAGGCCCTTAACCCTCAACTGCTCAGATGTACGAATGAGCTACGTGTACTGTACGTCGCGCTGGATAAACGCGTCTGCCAAATGTCGTAAATGTAAATTCCTTAGTCCTATTGTCTTTATAGGGAATCAACAGGCTGTCTACTAAAACAATGTTTTTTGCTCAGTAAAATTACGTGAGATACAATAACAGATTTGTAAAAAAAAAAAAAAAAGAAAACGAAACCAAAAGCAATCGATGTAGTACACGTTCAGAATTGGGATATATTAACTGTAATGTGTTTACGCATTGTGGACCTTCTAAAGTTTTGATCCTGATTTCAATACACATGGTTCTAAACGAGCAAGAAGGATTTTGCCTCTGTCAATATTTGACAAGAATGCGATTATGACTTAAATAATGGGCTGAACTGATTCACGATGTGAAATATATCCAGTTAGTGTGTGTTGCAAGGGGATTTACAAAGAATAACTGTGTAAGTGACATCACAAGGTAAGGAGAGACAACAATCTAGAAAGTAGGTCAGTTAGGTCAAGGAGCTTCAGTTAATGTTCGCAAAAATAAATAAATAGTTATCTCAGTGACCAGATGGTCTGGTTTGGGTATTTGAAAAAACCGCGACTCTCCTGGGCTTTTCACACCGACAACAGTCTCTAGAGTTTACAATAAAAATTAATGAAAAATAAAAAAACCCACAGTGAGTGATGTTTACGTGGGCAGAAATGCCTAGGTAATGAGAGAGGTCAGAGGAGGATCGGGCAGGCTTGGTTTGAGCTTACAGGAAGGCTACGCTATCTCAAATAACTGCTCTTTGCAACCATGGTGAGCCGAACAGCATCTCAGAACGCACAACACGTTGAACCTTGATGTAGATTGACTAGAACAGAAGACCACATGGGGTTCCACTCCTGACAGCTAAGAACAAGAATCTGCCACTATGGGGGACAGGCTCACTGAAACTGGACAGTTGCATATTAGAAAAATGTTGCCTGGTTGTTTTGGCAGGTGTTCAACACAGCAATCACAAACCCACCGAGTGTCTGAGCGAGGCGATCATGGTGGAATCGGAATCAAACGCAGGAAGTCAAACAAACACGCCGCGTATTTTGGGTTGCAGGCAGCATTTATATGTAAACGCAAGCCGATAAATCCAGCCGTGCGGCGCAAACTGGGCCAAAGATCAGAGCTTTGGCGCTGCAGAAACACGATTGTTATACTTTTTTTGTTAACTCATTTTCATTTAAAACTTTCAGCGGTGTACTGGCGCTTTAATTCAGCTCGAGTAGCGCGGCAATAAAAAAAAAAAAAATAGCCTCGATGCCAAAACTCCCGCTTCACTGCTGCTCACTTCCGGTAGAAATTTTTATCAGTGCAGAGATTACAGAGATTACAAACTGCAGTTTTGTCGTCGTTCCACACAAGAGACATCGTCTTTACACGCAGTATGAAATCCATGTGTTTTCCCACCCTCTTTTGATTGACAGGATGTAATCGTCCCTGATCATCGGATGTTTTTAAACTATCAATGTGAAAAATTGCCTTTATCGTCCGATACGCCGGTGCATCTCTGGTAATTATCTAATCATTTATTGAGTGATTTCTAAACACACTTGGCAAAGGTTTGTTTACTTCTTGCGTCAGCATATAAAGTGTTTTGAAAAGTATGTTTTCAGCCCTGCATCCCGTTTAGCCAGCGTCTTTTGATTCTGAGTAGTGTGAAATATAACCAGACCAAAAAAGCAGATGAGCCATAGCAAAAAAAAAAAATCAGTTTTCGTACTCCGATTCCATCCATCCATCCATCTTCTATACCGCTTTATCCTTTTCAGGGTCACGGGGAAACCTGGAGACTATCCCAGGGAGCATGGGGCACAAGGTGGGGTACACCCTGGACAGGGTGCCAATCCATCACAGGATGCAATCACACACACACTCACACACCCATTCATACACTACGGACACTTTGGACTCGCCAATCAGCCTACCATGCATGTCTTTGGACTGGGGGAGGAAACCGGGTACTCCGATTCGTACTCAGCAAATGGAACAGCGTATGTGAAAGCGCCTTAAGAAGACTTTAATAAAGTAACTTTATTCGGTCTCTACGCCTTTAGGTCAAAAGCACTGAATTGCATTCATTTGCGTGCGAACACGTGGACTTCTTTTTTTATTTTTATTTTTTTGGGTGATAATTTCAAAGATTGACCCCCCCCACCGACGCTGATAATCATCTTGCGTATATTTTGTTTTGTACGGCTTACACAGGCAAACCTAACTGTAACCTAACCCCGTTTCCACTCCACTACTTCACTCTCAACCTTGGCTGGCCCTGATCGGGGCTTGATTACAAGGTGATTATTGCGCCTTTGGATTTGTTTTGTTGAGCAAACATGTTGTGGCTGGAAGATATTGCACCGATTAATTTCATGCACACTCTCTCCCAGCATGGACCGGTAAGAGCAGGTGATGAATTCATCTTTCCACTTCTCCCCTGTGTGTCTTGCTCTCAGCTCGAGTTCTGTACCCAATCATGTCCGACCATTCAGGCTTGTTCAGCTGAAACGCAAAGAATGTTTGAGTCCCTCACTGGGAAGCATGAGCGTGGCAGGCGAAGAGATTTTTTCCCCCGTTTATTATAGCGTGGTAATTTCATTCAGCCGTGAATTAAGTCATCATTATTGAAGAGTGCTAACTTGAGGACTGTCTGTTGACGCGCCATGATTTTGTCTGCGTTCTGTAGTGGAAGCAAAGGCCGTGCTTCAGTATTCGTGTTTTTTTTTTTTTTCCCCCACCTCCTTGATGTCTTGCCCTTACCATTTCTCCTTGGCAACCTGCCGCAAACTTCAGGGCCGTTCCATTACGTGAAGTTTTTAGATGGTTTCTGGAAGGCTGAGTCAATATAACAGTAGACCTCTCTAAGTGAAGCCAATAAAATCTGCGGTAATTACGTTCCTTTTAAAGCAGTAAATAAGTGGCTGATGAAAACATTTAGAATAGTAAGGTGGTCATTATAATATACTTGGTTTTCAAAATATTGTGTTTATTTTAGCCAAATACTGCTTCCCTGTAAATTTGTCGACGTACATAGTGATCATCAGGGGGCCAAGCATTAATATACAAATACAAACGGACACCAATTTGACAATTTTGCCAATCGTTGGTTTCTCTAGATTATTATAAATTATTATCCCCTATAGTGTGTACTTATGTTATATCAGCTATAAATACCGCTTATCATGTTAAAGAGAAATCAAGCTATCTCTCATTGATCACATATATATGTATGCGAGATTCTTTTCTTTGCTTACTCCAGCATGTTAGGAAGTTGGGGTCTGAGCGCAGGGTCAGCCATAATACAGCGCCCCCTGGAGCAGAGAGGGTTAAGGGCCTTGCTCAAGGGCTCAACAGTGGCAGCTTGGCAATGCTGGGGCTTGAACCCCCGACCTTCCTATCAGTAACCCAGAGCCTGGCAGTGCTGGGGCTTGAACCCCCGACCTTCCGGTCAATAACCGGAAGCCTTAAACGCCAAGCCACCCCAAGGCACTGAAACTGGAGACTCCTTCCATGAACCTCCATATTAGCCTTAGATTACATGGAGCATCCACCATACAAGTCTCTGTGAATGAGCTGTTACTATAGCAATCGTAAAGTATTAGAGCGAGTGCATTCATTTAAACCAGTGATTTGAAATGCTGTTGTGGAAAATTAATCAACACCTTCTGAAGAATCCAGTTCACTAGTGTTGTAGAATAAACGAAACTCGGCAACAGTAGAGCCAAAGGAGGAGTGCAGCCACTTTAAAAAGTCTATCAAGCTGGACAAAGAAACCTCTATATTTCCTATATCTCTAGAAACAAAAGTATTTTGAGTCATTTTTGTCTTGGTAAAATTTTAATTCACACCTCCATGAAGGATTTTTCAGACTGTAACTGCATACCCAGAATTCATTTAGTTTCATTTAGAAAATTGTGGCTCCTAAACACCAGCAGGGGGTTAAAAAAAAAAAAAAACAGCCAATTACTAAGCTGCTGCTACCGTTGAAATGGACAGGGTAATGACAGCAGGCGCATTCTATGTTAAGAAGGTCTTCATTTGATGGCTATTGAATTTTACTCTTAAATATGAAACGCAACAGGATTGCGATAGAGATGTGCAGGAGGGAAAACTGTTCCAGCTGAATAACAGGGTCTCCGGAGGATTGGGTTTTCCAAACGAGTAAAAGACGAGCTCTTTGTCCGTTGTTGCATGTTTGCCTTAACGAATATGCAATCTAGTGTCAGGACGTGTTGTGATGTTCGCAACTTTCGCTGAATACCGCTTTTAATTGGGCTGTGGGAAGGTACATAGTGGGTACAACATCCCCAACTCTTTCAGTATACTGTATTATGAAGATAACGTTGTCTATGGAATCTTTTGCACTCATGTCTTGAAGCTCAATTAAGCACACTATAAGGTCTACATTCAAACAGGCTTCCGGTGCATTCCGACAGAAAGGCACTTCTCGTAGCAGTTTGGAAAAGCTGCTCTCTGAAACCGAAGAAGTGCCCGGCCAGCGGAGAACACGTGAACGGATGGCGAGGAAGAAAGCAGTGGGAAGTCCGACAGCATGTTTCACACCCTCTTCTCAAACACTCTTATCACAGTAAGGGTGGGTCGTAATGAATGTTTTAGTTTAAGTGCGTTTCCCAAAGCAAGGTGGAAGCGTCATTATTTTCCAATCAAGCAGTGAAACTGTTTTAATGACCGGACGGGAAACCGCTATCGTTATCGTTTCATTTCTTAACATATCTGAGAAAATATATTAAACAAAGAGGTGTAGTGCTTATCTCCACTACTCATTCCGGTAGTATGGAATAACGTGCTTGAAGGTGTGCTGTTATGGGAAAATATCAACAGCGGGGTTGAAGCACAGTCACTGATACTCTAATCGAAGTAGTTTATTTTTTAAATGCATTTATTGTTACATTTATGGTTGTGGAGACGTTCTTTTTTTTTTTTTTTTTGTTCCCTCACTTCCTCTCTCTTTTTTTTTTTTTGTTTAATTTGAACTGGTTTGATCCTGGGCCGCTGTGTGTGCGTGTGGAGTTTTGTATGTTTTCACCGTGTCCATCTGGGTTTCCTCGGGTTCATGCCAGGAGATAAACTCACCCTTAGGTGTGAATGGGTGTGTGTGCAAGGTTATCTAGGTTATATTCCTGCCTCACTCCCCAGAGTACCTGGGATAAGCTACGGATTCACTACCAGGATAAAGTGCTTACTGAAGGTAATGATAAAGAGTCTTTATTGATCACAACTACGTTACAGCACAGTGAAATTCTTTTCTTGGCATATCCCGGCATGTTAGGAAGAGCGCAGGGTCAGCAAGGTCAGAGCGCAGGGTCAGCAAGGTCAGAGCGCAGGGTCAGCCATGATACAGCGCCCCTGGAGCAGAGATGGTTAAGGGCCTTGCTCAAGGGCCCAACAGTGGCAGCGCTGGCAGTTCTGGGGCTTGAACCCCCGACCTTCTGATCAATAACCCAGAGCCTTAACCGCCAAGCATCCACTGCTCCGTATGAATGAATGAATGAATGCAAGTACTATTTGGCGAAACATTATTACAGCAGACATTTTTAGAACATTACAGGAGCGTTAATGCTGAATGTTATGGTCTTTCCTTCCTAAAACCTTCCGGATTCTTACTTTGTATCAAGGAATTCAAAAAGCTTGGTGGATCTGAATGTAGCTGGATCACTATAGGAATTCCACATTCCACGCTCCTTTATATATTACAGTTTGGATGAGATGAAAGAAATTCCTTGAGAATGTTACGCATTTTTTTTGTGCAAGGAAATAAACATTTCTTTCAGAGAGCCTTTTTATTTTATTTTTTTTTAAAGCAATTTTGAGATCAAATTTGACAACAATGCCATCATGACATCAGTTTGTCAGCATCTCCCCAGCAGACTAAACTGTAATTCCCGCGTAAGTTCAAATTCGAATGGAACGTTCCGGATAATCACGACTGTGCTGTGAAATTGCAGGTAGTTTCGAGAAAGACACGTACAGAGGCACCGCCAGCCTCAAGTGAGACCTGGTATAAATATTAACACTAATAACCATCATGGACTTCCTCCTGCCTTTTTATTTTATCTATGACTAAACTTTAAGCAATTAATTGCCTTATATATGTTTTTTTGTTGTTGCCATATTTAAAAAAAATAATAAATTGTCACTCTGAAACTACTGAATCCTCAAAATTTTGTTTTACAAAAGTTTAATTTTTTTCTGTCGCAATTTTTATATAATCTAATATTTTTATTAATAATAATAATAATAATAATAATAATAATATACTTGAGTGGAAAAAAAAAAAAGAAAGCAATACTGCAGAAAAAAACTTTGAGCTGTCTGAATATAAGTGTAACTGCACCAGAGATCAATGCCTCCTTCAAATATCCAACGATGCTGTCAAATATCCAATAATTACTGGCTTGTCTGAGCAACATTAATGGCTGCATGGAGCCTGGCCACGCCTGGGCAGAATTTTACCAGACTTTGGGCATGGAAACTGAACCAGAACTAACTTTGTGCCTCCCAGCAGTTATGCTTAACCCACTTTCTGACAAGCTCATGTAGGGGTGATTAAGCATCAGAGATTCTGCCAGTTTGATGCTTGGCTGATCCCAGCAGTGCCTGGACATCATGTCCGCCACCTCCACTGGAATAAAACCTCGCACGGTTATGACAATCTGACTGATCTGACTGATGATTAAACATCAATATTACAATTAAGCTTTTAATTGTGATTTCTGCCACTTTTGCAATATAACAGTAGTGTAATAACAGCACGATCTGCTCTTATAAACATATATAAACATATAATGAGTTGTTATTAATCACATATACATTATAGCAAAGTGAAATTCTTTTCTACACATAACCCAGCTTGTTAGGAAGTTGGGGTCAGAGCGCAGGGTCAGCCATGGTACAGCGCCCCTGGAGCAGAGAGGGTTAAGGGTCTTGCTCAAGGGCCCAACATCGGCAGCTCACCAGTGCTGGGGCTTGAACCCCTGACCTTCTGATCAGTAACCCAGAGCCTGCCAGTGCGGGGACTTGAACCCCTGACCTTCTGATCAGTAACCCAGAGCCTGGCAGTGCTGGGGCTAGAACTCCCGACCTTCTGATCAGTAACCCAGAGCCTGGCAGTGCTGGGGCTTGAACCCCCGACCTTTTGATCAGTAACCCAGAGCCTGCCAGTGCTGGGGCTTGAACCCCCGACCTTCTGATCAGTAACCCAGAGCCTGCCAGTACTGGAGCTTGAACCCCCGATCCGTAACCCAGAACCTTAACCGCCAAGCCACCACTGCCAGGAAGATGCTCTAAATAGCAATTACTACACTTCTGCTTTGACTAGACTGCGTGCATCTGTTTTATTTATGTTTACAAGATAGGCCTGTAGCCAAGTATATTGGTCTACAGAGATTACTGAGGTCTGCGTTCAACTGATGAAAAACTGAGCTGTACCTGTTAAGCAGCTGTGTGATTTGATCAAGTGACGGAGTATATGACTTAAATAGGAAACTCGGATGGGGAAATAATATTTGGCAGGTTCTCCAGTAGGCAATCATAATTGCCGGTTGCCATGCAACTGAATTTATGCTCGGCAAAGAATTATTAGTGTGTCAGTGGACTAGGAGCCTGTGATAAGAGAGGGTCTTCTTTGCATATGAATAAAGCAAATGCAGAGCTCTGTATCGATCAAAGTACATGCACACACACACGCACACGGGGAGGCTTGACGAATGTAGAAGGGCTGGCTCATAGCTTTGCTAGATATGCTTACGTTGATTTCCATCTTCATCCATCTTTTTATATCTTTTTTTTTTTATCAGGATGATACAACATCCTCTTCATCATTGCTTCATCACTTCAGAACGGTTGAGCTATTCCTCCTTGTGTCTAGTGCTCCGAAAGGCTTGAGTACTTGTACATCAACTTCTTTTGATGATGAGAGTTGATCAGCGCTAACTCTACCCATATCACTGGTGTGTTAGCTTGTATTATTAATTGAGACTGAGAGGCAGGCAGTCTACTGGAGTGGCCATTGATTTTTGGATTGTTGCAGAGCTAGGAAACTCGAGCTGTGCGGATATGTTAGGCCAGGGGGAATTATAATGGGGTTGCTTTGCTGGGGAAAGCTGAGAACTGAGAGTCAACCCCTGCCAACACACACACACACACTGTTGCCTCAGTGATTTTTCCCTCCTCTCAGTGTAATAATAATCTGATATTTTTTTTTTTTTGTTCCTCTGAGCTAATCATCAAGATGTACCCACTCTCATGCTAATGGGTACAGTGTGAATCAGACCAAATTGTAGGTTGTTCACCTTGAAAACAAATTGAGATATAAAGATGGACAAATCGTAAGCAGATTTCGCATCCTGCTTATATTTTATATATATATATATATATATATATATATAGCGAAACATTTAGTAGTGGTATTTGGTTTAATTTGGTGCTGTCTTTGGTCACATTGGTAACTTGGCAGTCCCCACCCACCAGCCAGCTCTCCCCTGTCACTTGACACCTACCAACTAGTATTTGCTTCCTCCAAGACACATGCAGCCAGCCAACCACATCTTTTCTAATTGCTGCATCACAGGGCAGCATGACGCACTCGGAGGACAGTGCTATCCACCCTCTTTCACATGCATATGCTTCCCGAATGACTGTGATTTACAGGGAGAGACAGTATCCCATTATCCCTCAGTATCTCTCCAAACCCAGAGACCGAGACCATGGCCAATTTTGTTAACATATAGCTGTGGCAACCAAACTCGTGATCTCCCGAGTATAATGTGAATGCTTGTCTGTTCCACCACTCAGGAGCCTCAAATACCATCTTTTACAGTCAGTGTGAGGACTTGCTGACTTTTTGTTGCCGGGTGCTACATTATAAACAATGTTAGAAGAGGATAATAATCAGAAATTTGTTTGTTAGTTTGCACGAATGCACTTGATGAGCTAATTAGCTCACCATTACATTTAGTTTAGGTAAAGAAGGTTTCTGGCACAACTAAAACGTGGGCCTGGTCAGAACATTGGAGCGTTTAGATGCCCGATGGCATAGCAAAATGCATTTATGATTTGTCCACCCCTGGGTAACTCAGACCCATTTTCACTTTGCCTATTTGGAAAAGTTGACAAAGAATGTGTACAGCATAGTTAGCAGTTGCTGGAACTGTACATTCCTTGACATCTTCCTTATCTGATTTAACTATCTCACATCTTTTCTTCATACAGTTACAAACAGCCCCTTTTTTTTTTCTCCAAAATTCTTGCAGGATTTCCCAGAGGAAGCTGTGAAGTGACACCCCTCTCAAACCTTTCGATCCAACTCCTCCTAGAGCAGCTCAATTGAGTTAAAGTTGGGGGACTTGTCAGGCCATTCCCTTACAGACTACCTCCTTCTTCTCCAGAGGTCCTGTGCACAGCATTGGCATGTGTTCTTTGTAATTGAAACTCAAGGATTAAGGAGATTTCGAAAAGTAGGACAAGGTGTTCCCAAACTTTGGGTTTTCCTGTATTGCTCAGGGCTTCAGGGTGCACTTGTTTAGAGATGCTGAGCAGTATATTTTCTTCCAGAAGATTCTCAATATATGATTCACTAGGCTGCAGTAAGGACAGCCAAGCTTACTCATTCTCTGGCAACTTTCCTTATGGAGCAAACACCAGTTCCCATGTCTGTGTACATTTTGGACTGCTTTTTCTTTTTCTCATCCTAAGCCAATCTTTGTTTCAAAACAATGTTCAAAAGCTACTGCATCCTTTTGTTCCATCCCATCTCCATTTCAAACGTTAAATCAACACTCACTGGTTTCCAGCTTCTGTACTGTTTCTTAAGAAACCGGGTCTTGCACTAGCAAGAAAGTTCTTAACCTATCTCTAATAATTGTTGGGAAAATTTTGGAAAGGTTTTAGTAGTGGGTTTTAGTAGTGGCTTAGTGGAAAATTTTGGAAAGGTTTTAGTAGTGGGTTTTAGTAGTGGCTTAGTGGTTAGCATGTTCGCCTCACACCTCCAGGGTCTGGGGTTCGAGTCCCGCCGGGGCCGTGTGTGTGGAGTTTGCACGTTCTCCCTGTGCTGCGGGGGGTTTCCTCCGGGTACTCCGGTTTCCTCCCCCAGTCGGTAGGCTGATTGGCGATTGGTAGGCTGATTGGCGTGTCTAAAATGTCCGTAGTGTATGAATGGGTGTGTGAGTGTGTATGTGATTGTGCCCTGCAATGGACTGGCACCCTGTCCAGGGTGTACCCCGCCCTGTGCCCCATGCTCCCTGGGATAGTCTCCAGGTTCCCCCGTGACCCTGAAAAGGATAAAGCGGTAGAAGGTGGATGGATGGTTTTAGTAGTGGGCAGTATTGGCCTAAAATTTATATGACTAAATACTCTCAGAAAATCTTTCCCTTGCCACTGGGGTGGGACTCTTGAAGGGAATGTCCTTTACCTAAACACCACATTTAATTAGAGTGATACTTTCTCTTACAAAGATCCATTACCGGCACGTTTAGAATTTCATTCTGACTCTGGAGAAGCATGGAACATCATATTCATTATAAATATTGATATGCGAGTCATTTCGCATGATGGTTTTTCCTTTAATGTTTAAAAGGTTCGGCGCGCCAAAAAAAAAAAAAAAAGGTTCCAATTTCTGCTCTTACATGATTGCTATTTGCCCAACTGTGTCAGTGAAGTCAATTATCGGCTTAACGTCCTCAGACTATTCTCCTTTCAAAAAAAGTCAAGTGGAATAAAGGGGATTTATGGAAGCCTGCACTTTGCTGAGTGATTGACACGTGCCTGTGAAGAAGTCATAATGATTTGGGAAACCTCTCGCCAACGTGGATCAAGCAGCAGCTGGTAGGACTATAGCTCAAAGGTTCAAGCTCTAACCTGGGTGACAGATAGCACTTTTTTTTGAAAGGCATGTAAAGTAATTCACTACTTTTTACATTGCCTTCTTTCTTAAACTAGCACCGGTTATCGACTACTGAAGATACTGATCTGATTCAGCAACCCATCATGTTCATCATTGCCAACAAAAAGTGCCTTCTGTTTCTCAAGCACTGGCCATTTATGTCTTTCCCAGCAAAAGTTCCATGTTACCATGTTAGCTGCCAACAGCAATTTCTGTTCATCTCGTGGGGCCGGTTTCACTTTTATTGCTTTGCTTTGTGTGGATTTTACGTTTATTTCCTTATTTAAATAGTTTCTCCACATATTATCCCTTAGATTATTATTGATGTTTTTGTTTGGCCATCATTATGGAACCAGTTTCCATTTGTAGTCACTGTTAACTAAGGAGAGGACTGAGCTATTACTTGTTGTAAATGACAAATAGTAAGGAAAGTAACAAACACTTGAACAAAGAGAAGGAAGCCAGACTAATTTATCATTGTACTTTGGAAAGCTTAAGTGGTTTAGACAAATTACTTTGGTCTCTGGCATGATGAATGCATTCCATATTATTATTCAAACAGCTAATGAAGGTGTCCAGTAGTTCTTATTTCCCTGGTAACTCTAACCTTTGGAACAAAGGAAATTAGAGGAAAAAGCAATAAACATTTAATTTAATGAGAATATTGGGTGGTAAGTTTTTTTTTTTTTTTTTTTTTTTTTTTTTAAGCATTTTGGAGAATCAGCCACAGTTCTTCTGGAGACTTTGACTGTCTATTTTTTTCCGGTAATCTCTTGACAGCTAGCAATAGGGTTGTCATGATACCAAAAATCTAGCAGTCGGTACCGATACCACCAAAAGTACGTGATACTCGATACCAAAGTCGATACCACGGTGTGGTTTAAAAATAAAATGAAAAATAAAAAAACTCCTGGAGGACATCCTCCTCTGGCTGATACTGGCAGAGAGAGAGAGAGGGAGAGAGCGAGAGAGGGGGAGAGAGAGGGAGAGGGGGAGGGTATTTTAGTTATCAAACACTGTCTGACAATGAGTCTCCGGAGGTGCACTCCTAAACGCGCACACACACACACACACACACACACACCCCTTATACTCTGAATGCAAGCATTAGTTTAAATTCACTGATATGGTGGCAGGCCAAAAAGATTTATTAAAAGCATGAACATTTTAATAATTATTGGTGACGGTAGGCTACATGTTGTTGACAGGACACGGGCTGAATGGCGATGCATGGTGGTCCATTCGGAGGTAGTTTATAACATTACAATGTGTTAGCGTCGTTAACAAGTAACAGGCTACCGCTAACATTACATGGAGCATAACGTTAGCTGGTTTCACGGCTACAATGCCAGCTGCCTCAAACAAACATAATATAGGACCGTCTTTCAGGTGCTTCGCCAAATTCCAAGTGTTTCCTCGCTTTGTTTGAAATGAACGATAGCATCGGCTGCACACCGGAAACCGATACTAGCTTTCCTCTCAACGAGTCGGGGCGGAGCTAAACTTGTTAAGCTAAGCTAAACTTCTGTAGTTTTTCCCGTGTGCTTGTAGGCGTTCCTCTTCTACTTCACCACTTGTGGACCGGCTAAAACATTTGCGTGTATTTGCTGCCCCCTTCAGGTCCGGAAGAATCGCAACCCCGGTACTTTCGTTACAAACGGTGCTAATGCTACTGCAGAAAAACAAGTACCGTCACGTTTTAAGAATGTTGGTACCGAAGTATCGGTTCTCGTGACATCCCTAGCTAGCAATAATTTTTTTGTTCCGTTATATATACAAAATATATTACTTTCTATACTACAGTCATTTCTGTCATACACTATAAAACCGGATGAATTCATTTAACTCAGAAAATTTGAGGAAACTAATTACCTCAAAATTTTTTAGTTGATAAATCAATTTCTTTAAGCCAAATACACTTAAATATAACAAAACGTTTTACTCAATTAACTCTAAGTGTTTTACAGTGTACAATAATTTTTCTGTAGCATTAATTAATTAATTAATTAATTAATTAATTTAGAAAGCAATGTTTGGAAATCTAATTATTTTTACTGACCAATAGTGAAGTGTTTTATTTCTCTTAAACCATTGTAATTTGGCAATATATATATATATAACCTTTACTAACCTTTTATTAACTATTTTTACCAGGCCAAAAAATGGAATTTGGTGCCCATGCTCAGCATAGAATTAATTTGCGATGTCACACTCCACAGTAGTGTTTAATAGCTCATATGACAGTAGACACTCTGGGCCCAGCAGGGGGCTCACACTCCTCTCCCATTTCCCATCGCCCTGCTCACAAGCAGCTAAACACCGAGTCACGATACCCTAAATACAGAAACCCAACAGTGCCCTGACTAATCTTATGACGGACTTGAGTCGATAAAATAATTCATTTGTTTATACCGATTGGAAATGTCCGCTAAGTCGATTTCCATTCTGCCGGTGGAATGGAACGCCAGTGTACTGGTCCATATACTTTTTATCCGTTTATAGTTACATTTAACATTGTGGAAGGTCTAGGAAACCAGTTAGTTTCTGTGGTTACTTTTGTGGCCTCGCCAGAAGTACAGCTTGTCATGTTGACAAACCAGAAAGTGCCAAATCCTCTCTTCTGAAGACTTTCCTGAGGTGGGAAACGGACTGACTGTTACAAAGCGCTGACACTGGAGACTTCTTCCATAAATGTTGAACAATCTCTTACAGAAAACTACACCATCTCAATGATTTATATGTTTATAAAATATTAACATTTTTAAGCTGTTTATTGGTAGTGGTGGATTATGTGGTGCATCTGCCGTACAAGTCCTTGTGTAAGTTGTTTCTATAGGAACAATAATACATTAGAATAAGTGCGTTAATACAAGCTCGTCATTAGAATTATGGTTGGACGTCGATGGCGTTTGGCCAAGCAGAATTGAAGATTTGTACTATTCTGAATGCATATATAAAGTAAATTGTGAGAGAAACACCCAGTAACTTTAAGTTATGGGGCTTGCATTGGTAATCCGTGTTTTTGCACAAATTTCCGTGCTAGTTGAAGCATTCTCAAGTACATCTTTTAGCACTTGTTCTTGATTGGATTCTGGACTTTTCCAACAGCGTAATGTCCCATCAGGTCATTTAAAGTTGTACTCAAGCGGTGAGTCTGTGTTCTTGATGATAATGGCTGTAGCTTCACTATTATCCAGGTGTCGGATGAGCCGCTACAATATGTTCCTTACATTATAGGCGAGCGCCGATGAGCTCATGGCGAAGGCAATACCATTACAAATCCCCAAACCTTGATTGCTTCTCGTGTTCATAAACGGTGCCACCTGTTATCTGCTCCACATGCCTATGTTAATCAGGGTAGTGGAGATTGATACCCAGCTGGAATACCCTGCTGTGCTACAATGTTAAAATGGCTGGGAGCTAACGTGGGCTATATTGTCGCCGCACGGCTTTTGAACCCACCCAGAAATCCAAGTGGATTTTTGCATTTAAAGACCAATGTAGTTTTGTTTGTCACTTTTCAAATGTAGACGAGACACAAGTGGACAAACTAAGTTCCTGTCAACGTTGTTTGTTGAAAAGGGTCTCGTGGTGCTAAACGTTACTAATCACTTACTAATCCTTAACTGCAAATCATTTATTTGCAGTTAAGGATTGAGCCTGAGGGCGCACTATTCCAACTACAAGACTACTTTGTAAGGACTGAATGGGACTTATTCAGGCGTCCGGACATGATACACAAACTGTTCTGTTTTGTTTCTTGAGGAGAAGCGCATCCGGGTCTTTCCAAATCAGAAACCCTGGGTGATGTCAGAAGTCCATGCTTTTCTTCAGAGCTCGTGATATGGCCTTCAAATCAGGTGACAGGGTTCTTTACAGTACCACGAGAGCAGACCTAAAAAGAGGCATCAAAGATGCTAAACTGGCCTACAAGAGGAAGAGAGGAGACCACTTTACTGGCAACAACATAATAAGGCGAGTGTGGCAGGGAGTGCAGCATATCACAAACTTCAAGGGCAATGTCACCACTGCCTATGACACCAGCGCATCACTGGCAGAGGAGCTAAACTCTTTCTTTGCACGTTTTGAAACAAAGTCTCTACTCCAACATACGTCTCCTCCTGATACAAGCACCCAGACACTGACTGTACAGAAACATGAGGTGAATCAGTGAATCCGAGAAAGGCTGCAGGCCCTGATGGAGTACTTGGAAAGGTACTCGGGGCTCGTGCGTACAAACTTGCTGCTGTTCAATCTGTCCCTGTCACTAGCCATTGTTCCACCCTGCCTTAAAATCAGCCATCATCATTCCCAACCCGAAGAAGCCTACTATAGTCGGTTTAAATGACTACAGACCCATTGCCCTTACTTCCATCGTCACAAAGTGTTTAGAGAGATTAATACTGAGGCATATTAAAGCTAGCCTTCCTCCCACTTTTGACCTCAATCAATTTGCTTATAGGGCTAATAGGTCTACAGAGGATGCCATTGCTATAATCCTCCACAAGGCTCTGGAGCACCTGGAACACAGAGGGACATGTATCCGGATGCTCGTCATTGACTGTAGTTCTGCTTTTAATACCATTATACCGGATATATTTATCAGGAAACTCCTTCACCTGGGCCTCTCCACTCATCTCTGCACTTGTATTATGGATTTTCTCACTAACCGCCCTCAGGCTATCAGTCTCTATCTCCACCTCTCCTCCACCCTCACTCTCATCACTGGTTCCCCACAGGGATGTGTGTTGAGTCCCGTACTCTACTTCCGCTATAAATACGACTGTATTCCCACACACTCCTCCAACCACATTGTAAAATTCGCCGATGACACTACAGTGATTGGACTTATTTCTGGACGTGATGAGTCTGCCTATCATGACGGGGTCCGGAAACTGACGTCGTGGTGCTCTGAAAACAACCTGTCACAAAAAAAAAAAACAACAACAACTAAAGAACTCATCTTGGACTTCAGGAAGAGCAGAGTTGACCCCACCCCCTCCATCTTTATAAATGGGAACTGTATGGAAAGAGTCCGCAGTTTACAATTTTCAGGCATCTATATATCTGACAGCTGATGTTAAGAAGGCACGGCAGCATCTGCACTTCCTGCGAGTCCTAAAGAACAACCATCTGTGTCCAAAGCTTCTGGTGGCCTTCTACCGCTCTGCCATAGAGAGTGTTTTAACATAGTGCCTCACAGTGTGGTATGGAGGCTGCTCAGAAGCTGACAAAAACAAGCTCTACAGCAGGTCTTTCAACACAGCGCAGAACATCATTGGCTGCCTTCTCGCCTTATTATAAGGCATTGCAAACACCCAGTACTTATCTAGAGCAAAGAACATTGTTAAGGACTCTTCTCATCCCGGTCATCACCTGTTTGCCCTCCTGCTCTTGGGAAGGCGATACAGGGCAATTAAAACGTGCACTGCCAGATTCTTGAAGAGTTTTTACCCAAATGCCATCCAGTCCCTCAACCAAGGGCCTTTTTGCACAACCTACATATGACATTTTAGTGGGCTGAGAAATAGCTGTTTTTGAATCCTTAAATCTGTATTAAAAATAAATTCCCCCTATGCTTAGGCTTATGCAATGGATTGTGATTGTGTGGCTTATATGTGTGTATGTATTGTGGCACTGTTCAGTGGCTTTTTGAAATTTTGTTATATATCGATGCGATGACAATAAAGGCTTCTATTCGATTCTATTCATGGATAAACATTACAAAACTCCAGTTTATCCGTGCAATAATGGCAGTTTGTTACAGCCCAATATAAAATGAGGCCAGGCTTCAGGGAATGACTACGGTGGCTAGGGTGGGGATTTTCTTTGTTGCTCATTGGAGCAACTTTGAATCACCATGCTTTTAAATGTAATGTAGTGAACTTTAGACCGATTGTCCTGCACGTTAACAGTGAGGTTTAGATTGCATTCATACTCGTCCATTTTGTACTTTCAAATTGGTCTTATAATAAGCGCTCTCGCTATTTCTCAGCGTAGATCCCGTTTAATTTGCATGTGTCTACTACCTTTATTGTTAAGAAAAGGAATGTGTCATGGGCCTTCTTTGCATTGAACAATATTTAACCTTGACCTTGAGCTCTGGGAATTGCCTGCTGTCTGCATGGATAGTTAATGATAGCGGCTTTTTTTTTTCTTTTCTTTCTTGAACAGTGAACACTGGCGTCGCACTCGGAATAAAAATTAACTCTATGATCGTCTCACCAGCAGCAAAATCTTGACGAATGTACTGCGTGAGCTGTTTAATTAACGTCTTTTTTCGCCCCCCAGGGTAAACAAGACCAATCTCATATTTGTATAAATAATGGGCGGAGAGAAGTAGACTGTAGATCTAGTTGTGCTTTGTTTACGTATCTAGAGATTACAGTCCATTTGTGAATACGTTTATGGAATGATGAAGAGATAACACTTAATGACCTGCCTGATTGGTATCGCCTTGGTTAATGTAAACACACAAAGCCGATTATGGGTAATGAACACAGTGTCGGGAGGTGAATGAAGGCAAATAAGGTGCCAAGTGATGCATTTGGCAACGAGAGAAGGAACTGAGTGCATCGAGTACAGCATCACTCTATAATTCATGTCGATCTGCCAAAAGTTCGCCATAATAAATACGTTTTCATGAAGTTTTAAGAATATATTAGGAAATCATATTCATACACATTATTGAAGCCATTGGGTGTGTTTATAGCCTTAAGTATTCATAATAATAATACTCTTAAGCAACAGGGGCCAAGCAATTTCTGGCCCCACCCCTTAGCTACAAAGGAAGACCAGAAGACACTGGGACCATCAGCTTTTCTTTCCAAAGAGATATACTAAATTTGATGACAACACCAAAGCCATCTCACTTCCTGTTCAGCTATTTGTTTGTGCCCCATGGCTGACCCATGTTAAATACCAAAAATATGAGAGATACATTTTGTTCTGCATGGTGTGACAATGCGATGGTTCAGATTTCTCAAAGATTCAACAAAGTTTCTAGCAGAAGTCGTCATCAAAATGGTCACAAATTCGTTGAACACATCGATGACCCTCGGAAGAGTGTAAGAAAGAACAAACCCGATGCGATTTTGGTTAGGAGCGGGTTTACCCCATAGCTGGGATTTAGACAAAACTTCTTGGAGTCTTTCAGGACATGATCCTTCACTCGCAGACAAAGTTTTGTCTGGAAAGCTCACACGGTTGCCGACATATGCTCTCACTTCCTGTTTGGTGTCTTCGCTATCAGATTAGTTTCACGCGTTATGAATAAATCCAAAAAACCCAAAAAACACGTTTTGATATGGTTGGTCACATGATGCCTTGATGCATGGAAAAAAAAAAAAACTTGGAACAATTTAAAAATGGTGGAAATTCCAATATGGTGGAAATTTACATCATTACCTCGGCATGACCCAACAAAGAATCGGATCAAAATGGAATTGTTTTTCTACAGTGTTGTGCTGTGGAGTTATTATTGTAATCATATGTCCAAATTTGCCCTGTCGGTGGCACTGTAGTGCTTGCAGGACATACACCTATACTGCTGAGAAGGTAGCTGAGACTTTCCTCTACCATTGATGGAAAGGAAAAACTAAATACAAATGAGTATGTACAAAATAGAGCAGTGATTTAATTCATATGGACGTTAATGCAAAAGTAACATGCTAGGGGGCAGTGGAGACTTGGCGGTTGAGGCTCTGGGTTACTCCTCAGAAGGTCGGGGGTTCAAGCCCCAGCGCTGCCACTGTTGGGCCCTTGAGCAAGGCCCTTAACCCTCTCTGCTCCAGGGGGCGCCGTATCATGGCTGACCCTGCGCTCTGACCCCAACTTCCTGACATGCTGGGATATGCGAGAAGAAGAATTTCACTGTGCTGTAATGTATATGTGACTAATAAAAGACTCATTATCATTAGTAAGTTAGTTGACGTTCCACTTACTCATGAGTCCAATATTTAGTACAAGTGCTCGGTTTTATATTTTCTCACGACGGCCCAATTACGGTCGCAGCTATCCATTTGATGAGACATGATTTCATGCGAGCTAAATCTGGGTTAATTGCGGCTGATTGTGGCGTTGGGCTTTGGCGCTTCTAATAATTCAGCTGACATGCAGGCTAATACGCGTCTCCTTTGACCTCGCATCGAACGGCCATCCGTCATTCCGCAAAACCCGCACGGAGAACGTGGCGGAAAAAGCAGACGCTCCCTGTCTATCCTTTACTCAGAGTGACTAGCCTGCTTTTGTAACGAGGGTTTAAATGGGTCCTAGGGTTACACAATCATGGAGGAGTAGTCCGTTAATGTACCTCCCCAACACGGGCTATGATTAAACATTTAAAAAATGAGTCTTAGCCTATGCATAATTTATGCTAATGTGGCTGGAGACAAATTAGGGTGCAGTCAGGCGGGTGACCCCATGGCAGGTCACATGCTCCACTGCCTACAGTTTTCCTGATTAGGCAGTACTGATTTTATTCAGGTGTACCATGGGATGTGTTGGAGGTCAGATGCTGGTCTTAGCTGTAGCCTGTAAGGAGTTTAGTTTGAACATTTGCGTATTTGTTCGCATTTGCATCTCACTCATCTCTTCAGTCAGGCATATCATTTCCCTACATGCCATCAGCATCATTTATTCTAGAACTTTTTTTTCTCACAGTCATCCCCCACCCCTCCCCAACTCCTTTTTCTTAATTTGCATACCCCGTTGTTCTGGTTTGTCAACTCACTCACAAACAGTCAAATAAATCATACCTCCATGTATTTTAAAAATCTAAATTTATCCCAACATATTCATTAAGAATATATATCGGCAGCCTGACGAGAGGAAACTCCTGAGGCTTTGAAATTTAATGAGAGGAATTTCACACAATCTGTTGACATCATGGCATGTGGGATGTGATGTATGCATTTTGTAACGTATGCTGGTGCATCGTGGGTCGTTCAGGATGTGTCCTTGTTTCTTTGTTCATCAGACTTGTTTGTTTGGGCACGTCTTTGTGTCACCCCAAGTCATGGACGTGCACTTAAGGGTTCCAAAACACTCAGGTTAATAAATAAAATCTAAATGGAAATGTGCTTCAGTTGTATTTTCCTTAGAGGAATTTCTAAGGGAGCCAAAAATTCTGACACTAATTGTGACGTTAACTTTTTTTTTTTTTTTTGGATACATTATTTACAATGAATTTACTTCAGATACGATTAGATTTTTTTTTTTTCACAGAGTATTATTTTCTATTTTATTCATTTATTTATTATGTATTTATTTATTTATTCCATGTATTTGTTCCTTTTTTATTTATTATTATTATTATTTTTAATTTTTTATTGGTTCATGCCTTATAATCCCCTCCCACACACACACACACTTTTTTTTATTATTAAATTGTCTTCCCTTTTATTTATTTATTTTATTTATATATATATATATATAAAAAAAAATTGTCTTCATTTTTTTTTCTCTCCCTCTCCATTATTTCTCTGGCTTTAATAGTCAGAAAAAATTTAACTTCATACAGTTTACATGAACATTTGTGACAACCTTAGCGTATGACTTTTCTTTCCTTTTCCGTTTTTTTGTCTTCGAGTTTCTTTAAAAGTAAACATTCTAAATAATAGACACGGAACATTTCTTTCCCTATAACAAGTCGTCTCACCTTGAACGGGGGTGCCAATATTTTTTTTAAGCTGATATGGTATGTGCCATGAAATTTTGTGACTTTGCTTATACTTTTTTTTTTGTTTTTTTTAATTTAATGGTGGTGGGCGTATAATAAATAAATAAATGCATACAACCCACCTACTTAACCACAGTGTTACGCCACACCTGGGATGCCAATAATTCCGGAGCCGAATTGTTTTATACATAAATATGCCTAAGGATGCACGAAGCCGTAGCTTTTCGCACGATGACACAGTCAGACCCTGCGTATCGTTTTCCCGTCTCTTTCTCACTAATACTGAGCAATTCTCCATCCAACAACAACAACAAAAAAAACCTTTAAAGGGAGCGGGATAAAGGCCATGTGTCAGTTCCATTTTCACTTCACGCAGCTGATCGTTTTTATTTTCCCGCCCCTAAGCTGAGTTCTTGATGTGCGGAGGGGGGGGAGAAAAAAAAGAAGAGAGAATTAGCCAAGTAGAATAAAGAGAAAAGGAGGAACATTGAGGACTCACTGGATTTGACTGTCTTCACAACATCCTGAATGGATTAAAGCAGTTTGTCTCAGAGCTAGCTAATCCGTACACTCATTAACAGTGTGGTGTCATCCGGCTTAGTAACGATCTCCAGAATATATAAATATAATATACATGTGATGGAAATTTTCTTGATTGGACTAAATGCCATCAGTGTCGCTGTGTCTGCACTTCCAGGATTCATCGTGTCAAAGCAGTTCGAAACATCGATAAAACCTGGAAGTGCAGACGCAGCACGTCTGGTCAAGGAAATCCCCATCACCCATTTGTCTTTAGCTCCGGTTACTGAAGTATTACTTTAAGAGAACTGTCTTTCTGTCCTCTTCAACTTTATGTTAAACGTCTCAGTGTCGACGCTTCATTTGACGACTCGCTGCACGGAACGTCCTTTAAAGGAGTCTGACGTTTTCCCCGTCTCCTGCAGAACAGAGCTGCCGATAGTCGGCTGAAGAGTCGGTGGAGTAAGAACGTGTTTCGTGTGATGTCACCGTATGGCCACGGCACCATATTTACGACCGAAAGATTCTGGAGTTC
Source organism: Ictalurus furcatus (assembly GCF_023375685.1). Classification (NCBI taxonomy): domain Eukaryota; kingdom Metazoa; phylum Chordata; class Actinopteri; order Siluriformes; family Ictaluridae; genus Ictalurus; species Ictalurus furcatus. The sequence goes on from NC_071282.1 coordinate 4,580,437, forward strand.
AACGTGCCATGGGACGCGACAATAGCCGTCAAAAAGAGATATTCCAAAACGGACTTCCAAGGGACCTTTGCAAAAAAGAAACAAAAGAAGAACAAAGAAAAAAAAAAAAACATATGTACATGCTAAAGAAATCTCATGAGATCTCGTGTGCACGTGAAGATGTGTCGTTTTCACAAGATTTTTTTCCTGAAAGAAAAAGACATGGTGTGATGTTTTTCTTTCAGTAATTATCACACTTACTATCACGTGCGCGCCACTTACTATCATGTCAGAATTATTCTCAATTCTGATTGGTCAGATTAACTTTCAATAAAATCAGCTCTGACAGTTGATCTGGCTGTAATTCTAGCCAATCAAAGGTTTGTTATTGCACTCCTAATGTATTATCATTTTTATAGTAACAATGTTATGCCTTTTGATAACAGGAACCCAGTTGAGGAGGGCATCTCCTCAACCTCCACCACTGTGTAGCGTCCTCCTGGATGATGCTATGGCAGCCATAGTGCGCCAGAACTTCCAACACACACCAGCTATTGGTGGAGAGGAGACGAGAGTGCTGTAGCCGATTAAGGGATGGAGATTATTAGGGGGCCATGATAGAGAAGGGCCAGTGGGTTGAATTTCACCAGGACACCGAGGGTATACCCTGGGATGTTTAATGACCACAGGGAATCAGGACCTCGGTTTAACGTCTCATCTGAAAGATGGTGCTGGTTCTACAGTATACTGTCCCCGTCACTATACTGGGGCATTAGGCACCACGCAGCGCACAGGGTGAGCGCCCCCTGCTGGCCTCACTAATACCACTTCCGGCAGCAGCCTTTGTTTTCCCCAGGAAGTCTCCCATCCAGGTACTGGCCAGGCTCAACCCTGCTTAGCTTCATTGGGAAACCAGGCGAGAGCTGCATGGTGATATGGCTTGAAAAAAGCCTAGTCGTTGATTATTTTCCCAGAACAGCACACCCCGTCATGTTTTATTCTTTACTTATTGGGAGAGATTTTGATGCATGTAGTCGTCTCCTCTGGTCTCCCGTGATCACGTTTCCTCCTCACATACCGGCAGAATGAAAGGTATGTCTGTGTGCATGTGGTGGAGAGAATGGAAACGTTTCTCACACCATTTCCTCTAGTTTAGAACTCCCAGTCGGAACGATAATGGATCAGTATGAACTACATGCAGGTGTGTATTGAAATAGATTAAATCGGCAGGTGCCACTTGTTCAACACTTTGATTTTGCTAGAGAGACTGCAATAACCCTGGTGCAGATTCTGTGAGAAGAGCACGAATAAGACAAGAACAGAAGCGATGTGAAAATGCACCTAGACACCTTTCTTAGACTTCCGCTGACCCCCTGACCACTCCACCCACGAATCCCAGCAAATATATCCAAGCACTGCATATATTTGTGCGTTTCATCTATCCCCCTACATACTGTAGTTTCTATAGTAACTTACACAGGTGGTTACATAGTGAATGCCTCACATAAATTGACATTTTCAGTTTCATTTCGTGTTTGTTTAACGAGTCTCCAGTGTTAGTGCTTTGTAACTGTCAGAGGTAAAGCTGTAACTTTAAGCAGTCTGTCACAAGACAGTCTTTGTGTCTTGGTGATAAAAACACGCTGTGTTTTTCTTTACTTGTTTGTTTTATTAACTTCAGGAGGAAAGTTTTTAAAAAGTCGGCTTTTCCAGAGGCAGACATGCAAGCCCAGACCATGACACTACCTCCACCATGTTTCAGAAATGACCTTGTGTGTTTTGGATCATGAGTAGATCCTTTCTTACTTACTTTGATGTTCAGAGCTATTAACTGTTTCAACAATCAATTTAACTGGGCACGCCTCGGCCACAGGAAACAGGAAAGTTGTCACAGGTTCCAATATTTGTGATTTCTTGAACGCTGGGTGGGTTCACACCACCCAAAAGTTTTTTTGTTTTTTTTTAACACATCTAGATGTAAATATCAAGAAATGAAAGCTGCAATTCCTATAGCGTAGCAAAAACCAAAGAATCGGCCTTCTTGTTCCAATACTTTCGGAGGGGACTGTATAGTAGCTATTTAGCTACTAAATTGTTAGCGTTGGCAAACTGATGTGGTATAAGAGGAATCACTATGGAAAGCACTGCTTGTTCTAGGAAAATAATCAACTTTGCGGTGGTAATAGTTACTCCACTTTGCATTGGGCCAAATCACAGCACCCAGCCACTGATTATTTTCCTATTACAGCATGCCACATCATGTATTATTCCTTACTTCATTTTCATTCAGTCTTTGATATCTTATTTTACAACGAGTGGCCAAATCCTGGTTCCAAAGCTGCTTCCATGAACCTCGTTCAGTTGAACTTATCTTGAGGATGAGTCTTTCCGTACACTGGCACTTTTATTAGAAGGAAATGGTGCTTTTGATTTATTTATTTATTTTTTTTCTATTCTTGGAAATACTGTCAACTCCAAAATTAACGGCACCCTTCAAGAGAAAGGGCATTTATTGTATTTAAAGAAAGAAAACCCAGTGATTCAAATGTTCTACTCAAACAGCTAGATCAACATTTCTCCAGCAGAATAATAGAAAGTAATAGTGTTTTCACTCCTAAGGAATATTTCACAGAAATGTAAATAGTCGTTGCTTTGAAAATTCCTATTTTAAGTACAAAACAGAAAGGCACCGTCCAGTTACAAGATACAGAGCAAGAAAAAAAAGAACACGAGAAGTTAAAAAAAAATGCCACGGAGCGGTCCATGATACCTGTTGGGTGTCTCCAACGTGGTTTGATATTATAGTCAGTGCTGTTAATCGCACCAGAAATGACTGTGGGGTGGCAATAATTTTGAAATCAGATCAGTCCTTACCAGAAATATTGTAACTAAAATAACTAGATAAATGAATTTATATAAAAAAAAAAAACCCGTTTTTAGATCCAAGATAAACTTTGCAGTGAATCGCGCTTACCTGAACACGCAAACATGTTTTTTTTTTATTTTATTTTAATTGCTTTATTATTTATGGTTTACTGCCTTTCATGCACCGATGAACTTATAAGCACCGAGTTCTGGATTAAACTCGTATTCGCACGCCAAGTAAAGAAGCTTCGACATTAAACTATTGAGTTGTGTCGAACCGCCCGTGAACCAGAAGGTCAATTTACCGACCTGACAGCAGTTCTGTGTCGTCTCCTAAATTAAGCCTGTGATAAGTGGTCTCTCTTTTAACCAGGATTAAAACACCGAACGAGAAGGGTCAATTAAACCTTCCTGTTAGACAAGGACCTATCGGAGCCCCTGTTCACCAAGATCTCATCAACATGGGTGTCGGCTACATTAAGCACGGCCTGATCTATGTCAAATAAATTAGGCCCTTTCTTAGGCTTCCTGACAGTGTGCTGATGAGAAGCAAAAGAAGTTGCCGTTCCTGTACACATAAAACATAACGAGGTCTGACTCACAGTCAGCTGTTCAGGGCTGACACCTTTTCCAGGATGACTCTGATATATCAACTGTCCCCGAGACCTTTTCTCATAAGGCCCAGGATACAAAGACGGGGGGGAATAAAGGAAAGATAAAGTGTCGAGTTCTATCTACAGCGTAGCTAAAAATGCCATAAAGAGTGACAATTGACATACGCCGTAGTTTATGAGCCGGTGTCCTTGTGAAACCTAATTGGTTCATTGGAAAGTTTTACTGGAAGCTACTATTAAGTTTAAATCAATATTATGAGCTAAATGTGCTAGCATGGATATGTAATAATAAAACCTACTTACAACCCCCTCTGCTTTTCATTATCAACCACATTATCTTCCTGATTGGCAATTAAGTAAGGAATAAAGTACTTGTGGGGGTGTGCTGTTATTGGAACATAATCAGCTTTGGGGCATCACACTATTTAGTCGTTCATTAAAGTCTTTAAAAGATCAAGCAAATTACTCAAGTAAGCGTAAATAAGTCGTCTGATGAAAAACGACTTGACTAATTCATTCAGAAATTTCTTCTTTTTTTTACGTGTCTAATCCGAAAACGTTCTATTCTCTTCTTACACTAACTAACCAAGTTAGCTACACTGAAGTCAACACCACTTCCGTTATCAACAGTATATAAAGAAAGGCTAACACTGGCTGGCTAGCAAACTTTGCCAACTGTGGTAGCTTGCTAGGTTTTTTGTTTTTTTTAGCTAGCTATTGTCAATCCGTACATGTTTCTAGCTACATAGTTAGCGCTGTTGCACAGACACCGCTTACACATTATCTTGAGTGTTCCCTATAGGCTGTGGTTAGATTTAACACAACAGGCAATCGCTGCCAAACATCGACGCGACATCTTATGTTGAATCCAAGGCTTTCAGACTGTAGAACATCAAAAGCTCTAGATAGCAAGTTTAGCCCTCTGAGCATTTTTCGGAAGGTTCGACATTGAGCTGTGTAAATCCCGATATCTCCGTGGGTTTTGACTGTTTGGTTTGAAACATTTGAAACCGACTTTATCTGTAATGCTGATCAGAAATAAATGAAATGAAGTTGTTGGTGTAAACATACCATGAGTCAGTTACTTAAAAAAACCCAAAAAACGCACCATTAGTGTGAACCATGTACTTAAGTATTGGAACAGGCATACATGTTATTAATGTAGTACATGTACTATCCGCCCCTGTAAACATTTCCTCACAGAAAATGTCACCATATCAACAATTACATACATTTTCAAAGGCATAATGCGTAAGAGCAAGTGCATTGATATAAACAACAGCCTCTGACCAATCAGAACGCAGAATTCAACATTGCTGTGGTATAGTGCGAAAAGTATTTTGGGCCTAATCAGGATTCCCATTATCTGGCTTTACAAGGCTTAGCTCTTTAGATCTTTTTGAAAGGATTAGGATAAAACGACTCAAACCCGGGCAGCCTGTGGTGATCTAGTCAAGTGTCCAACGTGAATCATAAAGCAAATGAGATTTTATTGCCTGATCGCGTTAGTTTCTCTTTTACAGACTTCGTTTTGAGAGATTGTAAGTGCCACACTGCTAGCGATGCCTTAAAAAAAGCTAGATCTAATTGATAAAATGGCGGTGGTAGCTCAGACGGTAAGACATTGGACTTAAGTTTGGAAAGGTCGTGAGTTCAAATACCAAGCTGCCAGGATCTGCTGGACCCTTGCGCAAGGCCCTTAACCCCCAACTGAAATGTGATCTGGATATGTACATGTAAATGTAAACAATGCTAGCTGTATTTTGGTCGAAGGAAACCGGACTACAATAGCATGTTTTGGAAGGAAACAAACATCTGGGTCTGTGGTCATCAGTGTGGTACGTGAGTGTTGCCCAAATACACGAATGACTCCTAGCACATCCTCTAACCAAATGTATGTTAATGAAAAATCCCTTTTGCTTCCCATACCTTCAGGATTAGCTACAAGTAACCAGCTAATACAATCTTTCAAGTCGCAGGAGCCACAGGAGAATTCACCCAAGCTCCTGAATTGCACTTCTTGCTGAGCAAGACTCTTTATTAGAGTGTTGTTAGTCTCCCCCCCGCCCCCCCCTTATTTCTCCGCACTTCAATTAACCAGAGGCGCTTTGGTGGCATCCTAATTCAGCGAGGAGACATCGGAATAATGAAATTGGAAGCGCTTCCGCAGTGTTTTATTTTCGGCTTGCGCACGAGCTATGAATTAACGAACAGATTGGGCTGCTAACGGCTCACTGTGAGCTCTTCCTTTTGGGAAGGAGTGGACCGAGTTTCTGTGGTTATGACTAATAGTTGAGCGGCGTCCCAGCGATGCAACAGCTGTATGTCCGCGTAAGGAAATTCAAATCCAGGCTGAAATTATAGAGATTCCAGAGTTATTTTGTCTTCTGATATCAACGTCTTGCGCGGTGTAAAGCAAAGTTTTTACTTCCGAACCCAGTTCTAGTACTCAAATCTATTTTGTCTTTATCTTGAAAGACTTTTTTTCCCCCCACTTTCCAAGGGTGGATAAAATTAGTTCTTATAGCTGAAAACATTGGCCAATGGGGTTTTCTTTTTTTTCTATGGCACAAATGTCATGTGTGAAACGATCATAACTAGCTTGGGATACGTTTTATATTATGTTAGGTACCACATTTTAGCAGCTATATTTTCAAATCATACTATGGGAAACCAAGGAACCATGGGACATTGGAGCGTTAGATCTTTAGGTCTTGGCCTAGACTGAAACACTCCTGATGACAGGACTAGCAAAAGTGGGGTGCTATGTTTGCTTCTGTGCTCTAAATTGCTAAGTGGGAAGTCCCTTTTCTTCGTCGACTTCACACCCCCACACTCGTTACTTTTTGATGCCAGGCAGTAGATAATCAAGAGCCTGATTTGCATTGTGGGCGAGTTGAAAGACACACTGAGGCAGCCTCTGTCGTCAGTCTTTGCACGACCATATGGCTAATGCCGCATGCACCACGCAGAGTTTAAGCCCTCAGTAACACTTGTGCATACTATAAACCTTACTGAAGTATTGCTTATTTAAAAGCCCGATGGCTGTTGCTGTTTGTTAATGGAGCCTTGCTGGAGGAGGCAGTAGGATTGAGTTACAACCTTAGGGACCGTCTTTCTTTCCTCACCCCTTCCATCGGCTTGGCTAGACAGCAATTAAACCGAGGGTGATCCACACGGGTCAGGATGTAGAGGCGGTCTCTTACACCAGTCCATCCTGTGGAACAAGATGGTCCATACGGATTTTCCGGGTGTAATTTGGCAGAGAAATAGGCATTAAAACTTTCAGCCAATAAGGCAACGATGTCTGTGATCGATCAACCAGTAATCCAGGGTTTATTGTCTATTACATTTATGACTTTGTATCCTGGTTATTGTTATCGAAGTGAAGCCTTTAAGAGCGATACAGGGTAGTAATGCTTTTTTTCAGTGAATCTTTCACACTATATTACATGCAATGTGTTGTTTTTATTTTCTTTGATTTATTTATTTTTTTTTTACTACACCAACCTGAATCAAAGGAACTTCATCTGTCTAGACAGTAGATACGATTACAAGCCGATTGGGAAACATATACGCTACTGACTGGAACCATCAACTCATTTTACACCACAGCGCTGTTGAACTCCTGATTTCGATTGGTCAGAAGATATTGATTAGTTTTCTATCAGGATAGTAGCTATGGGTCATCAGGACGACGGCGACATGCCAAGCTTGCCTTATTTGGTTCAAGAGAAAGGAAGAAGCGAATATTGATAGCCGCTATAAAATAAGCGATAACTGGAACTAACTTGTTTTGCGGACGTCCAACGCGGATGTGCTGTTATTGGAACTTTAGGGTATCCAACAAGGATTAACATCGTTCCCTACTTAGTTCATACTCAGGAAGATCATTTGGCTGAAGTACCACAACATTAACCATGCGTTCAAGTCCTCCTGTTGGGAAGTTGGGAAGTCGTAACTACGACGTCACTTTGGGCAGAGCAAGATGGCAGTGCACCTAAAATAAAATACAGCTAGGTTTTTTTTAACTCTACTTCTAGAAAATGAAAAAAACAATGTGCATCAGGTGTGTTTAGCTTTTTTTTTTTTTTTTTTTTTTTTAAATATTTTTATTCAATTTATGAAGCCACTGTAGACGTTATTATTGCATATTTTAACTGTACAGTGCTATTTTGTACAGGCAATTCACTTGTTTTATTCTAAATAAAAAAGTAAACACGTACCTGAAATCAGCGTCTGAGATGAGAAAACGTTCAACTCGCGTTCGAGAAATTTACCGTCAGCTACAGACGCCGCATTCATTGAGTCCACCATGTAGTTTCCCACTTGTAATTACGACTCTGTGGTGGCGTTCAACGATAAAACAAATAAATAGAAACTTACAACATGGCTCTGGTATTTTATCACAGAAATCAACCCTCCACTATGCAGATGGCCATATCACACCACCGCATTGCTGATTAGTTTCCTACATAACAGTGCCCCAGTTTTATTACTTACAAATTATTATATAATTGCTATTCACTAATCTCTCTCGCTCTCTCTCGCGCTCTCGCTCGCTGTCCTTTTCCCCTTCATCGTCGCCGTTCTCCATCATACAGGTAAGCCGAATTTCCCCAAAACTTTCTTTTCTTTCACATTACTTGAAACAATGGCCATTATTTTCCTCCTCCCTGTGATGAATGGCTTTCCACAGAAATCTATATATAGTTCAACCATTACATAGACCACAGCTCGCAGTCCTGCCTGGGTGTTGAGGCTAAGCGCACAATCAATGATGGTATAAAACAGTCTATTTTTCCTCCCAAATGTAATAACCTGAAATGCATTTGATGGCGAGGGTCAAAAAGCCACATTCTTTATTTTTCCCCAGCACAGGCACCAGACACTGGCTTTGGCTTTATACATTTACATCATAGCTACGGGCTATCCCTCTGTACTATATTACAGAATATGCTGTGGAATGCAGAGACCAGAAAAATCAATCTTGGAATTTTATTTTTTTTTTTTAAAGCAAATGGTAATGGAGAAATAAAGCGTACAAAAAAAAAAAAAAAAACCAACCTGTGGTTATTTGTAGAAATTGCTTGCTCCGATGCTACCAGACTGGAGTAGGGCTGTGATGAATATGTGATGAGTTTGATTATTTCCAAGTGAGAGCGAGGACCAAGTTCAAGATCTAGTTCAAGTAACGGTCTAGAGATTGTCTAGAAAGACAGGTAGAAATGCTAGATTTGATCGCATCAATCATTTATAAATCAATTCAGTTTTTCGGCTTTTTGGACAGATTGCATCTCTAGCACGAGTTCTTTTATACCATACGTCACGATCCAACAGAGATATGTTTATTTCGCTGTTTACGTACACAGCATTGTTGTCTTAAATTAAGCTTAAGGGGGTGGAGCTAAGCCTTCATCGTGGTATATAGCTCAGGAAAAAAAAAAATTCTCAAAATTATTGATAGATTTTTATACTGAGAAATGACAGGAAATACAGTATTCTTTATAGGAGTAATACATCCTTTATAACAGTGCATGCTGTTTTCTTGAGCAGACAAAACCGGTTGTGATTTTCCAACAAAATTTTCTGTAAAAATGTCTTTTGAGAGCGTCCTTGCAGAGAAATAATTCATTCTAATATCATCCGGAGACCAGATTTATAATAATATTAAGTATGCAAATGTATGCATATTTAATCAGAAGAAGCTTCTTTTGCATAAACTGTTTTTTTTTTTTTTTTTTTTTTTTTTTTTTAAACGTACAAAAACACTTTAAAAAACTGATCTGATTAACCTGTAGTGTTCTGCTTAAAATACTAAAGAACGTTTATCACTTGCCACATTAAGAAACTAAGCGTTTAGTTCAATAATATACTTTGAATCATTTTTCATAAAATAATAAGCGATCATAAAAATAGCATTGCGTTTTTTTTTTTATTCAGTCCGGGTCTGAATAAGCCATTTTCACATAACAGATGTTTACATATAGTCCACAAGACACGATGATAACGGAATGAACCCGTTCACAAGTTTACACACCCTTGATTCTTAATACTGTGTGTCGATCCCTGGATGATCAACAACTGTTTTAATGTTTTGTGAGAGTTGTTCACCAGTCCCTTGTTTGTCCTGAGCAGTTAAACTGCCCACTGTTCTTCAGAAAAATCCTCCAGGTCCTGCACATTCTGCATATTTGACCCCTTTCCGACAGCGACGATATGATGTTGAGATCCATCTTTTCACACGGAGGACGACCGAGCGACTCGTACACGACTTTTACAAAAGGTACAAACATTCACTGACGCTCAAGAAGGCAACATGATGCATTAAGAGCCAGGGGGGTGTAAACTTTTGAACAGGAAGATGAATTGATTGATTGATATGCATATACATATACTGTACACACACACATACACACATAATATACAAATAATCCCCAAAAACGTCCGCATTTACAATTTATCATCTCAAAGCATTCCGATGTTACAGTGAGCTCTGACAATCCAATTATTTGAGCATTTCTGGAAGTACGAGAAGCCTCTTCTTAGCCGCTCCGCAGCCTTGATGTTCAACGTTTGATGTTTGTCACCACTCAGTCAGCTCTATGATGAAAGGCAGGTGGGAGTAGAATCTTCTGAGGTTTTTCCACGAAACCTTAATTTGTGTCAAAAGGCTGAGGAGGGCATCCTAAGGCGTCCTATGGGGTACGAGGACACTCCGGCTAGCTTTGTGCTGGTGGAAACGTGTATTATTTACAGCAATGGCTTCGCGAGCCACCGCTTGCCTTTCCCTAGATCCTGTCTTGGGATTAAAAGGATCTCAGAAGATGTCTGAGCGCTCCCATTCTGAAGTTGCTGGAATTTACTTGTGAGGGTCTACTCCAAACAGATAAACATGCTTTCTTAATCTTCACCTGCCATCTGCAGTTTTGGTTACTTCTAAACGGAGTGGTTAGGATTTCCCGTATAGTGCATTACGGTGAAGGCATGGCACAATGCTCTCAATGTTCTCCGACAATAATAGGAATAGCACGAGCCGGAAACGGCCTTAAGAGATGCGCCCGTTCTGACTCGATAGACTTTCGTCCGACTAGTGTGTTCGCTTATTAGCTCATCGATCATATCATACATATGATCATGGACGTAATTCTTTTTCCACTGTAGAACAAGTGCGTAAGTGCTTTACCATTAAGTAGAGACATAAAAAGATTCATGTTGCATCAATCGGTGATAATGTACAGATTAGTATTGCAGTATTGGCAGTTCGTTAAGTGGTCCAGCAGGAAATGCATTGCTAATGCTATAGATATAGAGGAGCCTTGTAGTCTGTTAAATCGTACGCTGGAATATGGTGTAATCAGGACCAATTTACCATCGAAAAATACACCTCTACCAAAACATGACTTACCCCGATGCAACAATCCCCTTGTGTTACGTACAGAGATTAGGCTAAGGACTAAATTACACCATCATGTGGGATCTCCCAATGCAAATCCTTTTCAGTCCAGGGCAAAGCTATGACGTACACAATAATTATGTAGCCTGGAGTTCACGGGAACGTGTCAAGGACGAGAATGTCCTTCCTAGTCTCCGTTTTATCGCTAGGTTATAAGACGACAAAATAGCCATAGTTTTTAAAATGGTGGAACTCATTCTCAATTGTGATCGCTTAGAAAGGGGTGATAAACTTTCTAGTTGCTCCGGCGGCAAGATTCGGATACGTTCAAATACGTTATCGTTTCCATAGGAACAACCAAGTACGGTTGACTTGTACGGTGGACGCTCGGCATTTGAAAAGAAAGGATTAAAAAAAGAAAATAACTGTTGATTAGCACGTTTGCCTTGCACCTCAGGGGACAGGGGGTTCGATTTCCGTCTCCGCCCTGAGTGCGCAGAACCTGCATGTTCTACCCCGTGCTTGGGGGGTTTCCTCCGGGAACTCCGGTTTCCTCCCCCAGTCCAAAGACATGCGTTGTAGGCTGATTGGCGTTCCTAAAGTGTCCTTGGTGTGTGAACGTGTGTGCGATTGGGACCTGCGATGGGTTGGCACCCCGTCCAAGGTGTCCCCCGCCTCGTGCTCCGAGTCCCCTGGGACAGGCTCTAAGCTCCACACGACCCTGTGTAGGATAAGCAGTACAGAAAATGGCTATATGAATGGATGCTATATGATAAAGCTGTAACTTTAACTTTTCGACATGGGGACGTCTTCAGGATGGCGGATTCGTGGTAACATGACCAAAAAAAAACATGTTTTAAAAAGAATAATAATTTGTCTTCTTAACATCGAGAGAGAAGGAAAAAAGAGTGGTGAGGGAACGAGTGTTTAAAGCAGGCGATATAAGTGATAACAGGAGCGAATTTGTTTCACAGAACTTTCACAACATGAAACGTTACTATAAATGGATAGAACGTAAATCATGTTGTGCTTTGATGAACAAAAAACCTTTTAACTGTCAGCAATCGCTGCGGGATACGAGGAATAAAACGTCCACTTGAAGCGGGTGATTGTTGATTATTTTCCTTGAACAGCATCCCCCACCCCAGGTGGTTTATTCCATACTTTCGAGACTGTACGACTGTAATGTATGTAGTATCTAAGCGAAAAGTTGCCTCAGTGGACCAGCGCCGAGTTTACTACAATCATAAATCTTGATTTATCCCCGAGCCAGCATCCTCAGCCACTCCGGCGCCTCCTTTTGTTTGCTGCTATTTTTTATCGCCGCCATCGCCCAGACAGAACGGAACGGAATCGAAACTCATTAGAAAGGTGGACTTGCAATGCTAATTAAGTGGCTGAGCCATATGCACGGTAATTACCAGCTGCTAACGCGCTCCCCTTCGGCTAACTTTGATCTAGAAGCAGGCCGACTGCGCAGCTCCCGAGGACACCTCTGCAATTTTAAACAGCAGGCGAGCTCTGTTCTGGAGCACAGAACGCAGGCAGGCTTCGTCTCGTAGCTTAACTGAAGGCAGCACCAAATTTTGACGGGAATTTTTGATGAACAGCTTGCATGTTTATGGGATAAGCGTAGGATTAGCGTCGACAGGATGTGATTGTGTGCGGAGTTAATGACAGAGAAGCCGGAAACTGGAAAACCCATAAGCCTAGGACTAAATAATATTGTACAACCCGTCATTCACAACAAAGACCTGCGCGGTTCTGCAGGTGCAGCCGTGGATTACAATCGACTAGACAGCCTTTTTTTTTTTTATTTTCTTTTCTCGAACCAGGCATGAAAGGATATGAGAGATGAAATCACCTGACCTTCAAAATATATCGCGCTTGGAACCAGGCTTAAAGCAAGACACTCTCCTCATTTTACCCCCATCATAAGACTTCATCGTTAGGGTTTATTGAAATAATTAAAGAAGGAAAAGGAAAAAAAAAAAAAACAGGCTTAGAGAAAGAGACTGGGGCATTTCTTTCCATTACAAGAGTTCATTGTTAGTAAGAATCCGTTGTAAAAAAAAAAATAAAAAAATAAATAAATCAATCAAAATAACCATTGTGTTAATAATAAGAAGAATATGGAAAAGAAGCAAGCAAATAAATAAATAAATAAATAAATAAATAAGCAAGCAAGCAAAAAAAAAAACAAAAAACAGACATTGTGGACCAAACAAAACAACACCACATTGATTTCCTGTGATGTTAACCGAAGGCAGTTTTACTTGATTTTCTCCGAAGTTCTCCTGAACGTTCGAAGTTTTCACGCCGCTTCGTAAAAAATGCGTTATTGATCATTACGTTAAAACATTATGCAGTATCAGTCGGTCCGATTTTTCTTATTTCTCCGCACCGCCCGTGATTTGCGAGCGCGAGTCGAGCGCGAGAGACAGTCAAACTTCTTTTTAAGAAAGTTTGTTAACTAAAACGAACTGGAAAAGCTACATGACCAAAAACGACTGTATCGCTCCAATCGTACAGGAAATGACGTCACCGTCATCATGCAGCGTTCTCGGAGCTTGAGCTCCAATAGGACGCGTTATTCACAATTAACAGATCCGCATCGATATAAAGACATAAACGGCTCTGAGACATTGAGTCGGTACAAATTGTTATTAATAACCAGCCACTGAAGCTGGAGATCAGTAAAGCAACAGCGTAAGAGGAAAGGGTCGCCTTCAACGCTAGAGGAGGTGTTTCATTTCATCTCTCTCTCTCTCTCTCTCTCTCTCTCTCTCACTCACTCATTCGGAGCACTTTCGGATGAAAATATCCTTATGAAGAAATAATGCTCTGCACATTTGTAATGCTGTCATGCAGAAGAGCTTCTGACGTGCTTTTATTTGATGAGATGGAAAGTCATATAGGATTTAATAACTAATTCTACTGGAAGAGGATTTGAGGTTATGAAATGACCAGAGAAAAAAAAACACAACAACATCTGTGCAGTAGAAAGCGTCAGAATTTCAGGGAAGACGGATTTCCACAAATCCCGGACGCCAAATCAGGCTTAATACCTAATTAATTCAACTAATATTTACTTTAATATGTAAACCTCATTTAATAACGAGTTCGGGTCTATGATGATGATGATGAGACACTTTTTTTCCCCTATGCGTCTATGTAATGTATCTATTTAACATGGCGAACGAACAAGCCGCGCATCTTTAACGTAACGTATTGATGGACTTGAGTGAAACAGATCGAGAGATTTAATCTGTGAGTTTCTATCAAAGCCGTCATCGTGACGTGTAATCGAGCTGCGGTGAAACTTTCGGTTTAGCGGTTTCACTGTTCGTGACGCGATCGCCGGTGCTTGATCACCTCATTTGTAAATGGAAATGTTATTTGTAAGAATCTAATAATACGTATTATGAGAAATAATATGTACAATTGACTATATTTGTGGAATTTTACTCTTAAAGATATTTTTTTTTTTTAGTGTTTATATTTGATGCATTTTATAAATGAAATCAGATCAGTATTAGTTGCTTCAAGGCCTGGTGGCAATGATGGTATACATCCATCCAACCATCCATCCATTCTATACCGCTTATCCTTCCTTCAGGGTCACGGGGAACCTGGAGCCTATCCCAGGGAGCATCGGGCACAAGGCGGGGGACACCCTGGACAGGGTGCCGATCCGTCGCAGGGCACAATCACATACACACTCACACACCCATTCATACACTACGGACACTTTAGACACGCCAGTCAGCCTACCATGCATGTCTTTGGACTGGGGGAGGAAACCGGAGTACCCGGAGGAAACCCCCGCAGCACGGGGAGAACATGCAAACTCCACACACACAGGAGGTGTGAGGCGAACATGCTAACTACTAAGCCACCGTGCGCCACCTTGATGGTAAATGTATTTATTTGTGTTAGTTAGTTAGTCATTTTATTTATTTGTTTATTTTTATATATTTTTTTTAGATTTGGTTGTGTTATTTACTTATCTATCTGTGCTTATGTTTCTCTTTTGAGGTTTTTTGTTTATTTATCTTTTTTAACCTTATTTATTTGTTTGTTTGTTTATCTGTTTGTTTTAGTTTAGTCTATTTAGGTTTGTTTGTTTGTTTGTTTAATACAAAGAATAATGATCAGGTCATTATTAGTTGCTATATATGTTTTTAATTTTCTTGTCTTTTTTATGTTTATTTTTGTCTGATTTTATATGTATTTATTTATTTTTTAATATTTTTTTTGATTTATTTGTCTTTTTTTATATTTATTTGCATTTTTTTTTTAGATTTGATTGTCTGTGTATTTTTATAATATATTATATTATAATATATAATATATTATAAAATATATAATATATATTTTATAATATAATAAAATATTATTTTATATTTTAATTATTTTATATTTTATTGTTTGTGTTTATTTCCATGGTTTATTTCTTTATTTATCTATTCTGGGGTTTTTTTTAATTTATTTTGCTTGTTTATTAATGGTATTATCATGTTTACTGTAAACTGAGAATGGGATGTCTGAGATCAGCTTTTTTTTTTTTTTTTCTTTAGCGAACCGGCCTCACGTCAGCATTACGCCATGTTTCTCGCACTGCTCTGACCCCGGTGAGGACAATTAAAATGCTCTAAAGCGGGATACGGGTCAGAACTAGGACAGCGGTGTGACGAGCGTGTCTCTCTTTGTAGCAGCGTGTTTAATTAAGAGGGTGTGTGGTCGAGCTCGCGCAGGCTCCACACCAGGCCCGCTGACTGTGAGGAACGTCACCGCACAGCCTCAGCACTGGTTATTTCTTTGAAAGATTTTCCGACTGCAGCTCGGCATAGTAATAAAACAGCTTTGGAAAATGAATGCATGTTAAAAATAAATAAATAAATAAATAATAAAAAGTGCCGCTGCAGTAGAACTTTATATCAAATGATGGCGTAGAGCCGGAGAGAAAGTGCCTCTTTTTGTTGTGTATACACTCTGACTGAGGTATTACTCGGGAGGAAATAGCATCATCAGTCTGGGAGATTCATTTACCGAGTCGCACACGTGATCGTACGTTTTAGCGTGCTCCTTTAATAGCGGCGTAGCAAGTCTGGCCACGCTTAGCTTAACTCTGTCTTCTTAATAATCTCTGTTTGTGCAGATTTGCTTTTAAGATTCATCAGTGGAATAGATGCCCTTGACTTGAACAGTAAATCCCTGAATAAAAACGAGGGAAAAAATAAAATACTTTGGAGGGAGAACACCGTGACGCTTTTTATTCCCTTTTGTTGACCCAGACCCAATTTCTCCTCCGGCTCAGGGGCTGAGTTTAGTAAGAGAAAGACCTTGCTCTGCTCTAAAGGATAATATTGCGCATTTATCATTCCGTGACACATGGACTGATAGGAAAACCATAAGCCATTAGAAGTGAGAACGGGAAACTGTAGATCCAGAGAAATTAACTACCCTTACGCGGACACTGTAGAAGGAGAAAGACTGTGTTAACTGCAAGGTTCCGGCCTGACTGCATGCTTAGTACTTTTTTCTTTCTTTCTTTCTTTCTTTTTTTTTTTTTACATATACATCACAGTGAAGCTGTTTTTTTTTTTTATTAAATAAATGTATAAAATGTATACTCTGTAAAATCCAACATGGCTGACAGTGACATGCAGAACATGTCTCAAGCATTTGTGTTTTCAACTTTCTACACAACTAGCTTCAAACATAAACTACATCGTTGCATATTTGTTATATATTCTATTGGGGTTTATTTTTTTAGACAGCAAACAGACATTACAGAAAAATAACCTTCTTGTTGTAGACCTAAAAAGTTACTGAATGTTACAAACACACTGCGATATTTTGGGGGGAGACGGTGGCTTAGTGGTTAAAACATATGCCGCACACCTCCAAGGTTGGGGGTTCGAATCCCAACGCCACCCTGTGTGTGTGTAGATCTTAGGTGTTTTCCCGCAATCCAAAGACATGCATTGTAGGATGATTGGCGTTTCCGAATTGTCCATGGTGTGTGATGGGTTGCACCCATTCAGGGTGTCCCCAAGCTTGTGCCCACAGTTCCCTGAGATAGTCTCCAGGATCCCCAGAACGGTTCAAATCTCAACTTGGTAAAGTTAATGTTACAGCTAAACGAGATACATGGGGTCTCTTTCGCTGTTTTGTTTTGTTTTCTTTTCTTTTGGACTAAGGTTGTTACATATTAAAATGCCCATTAAAATTAATATCTATCCATTCTTTTGATCTTTTCTACCCAATCAAGTTCTTGTCATTTCTTTTTGGTCCAACTGCAACTCAGCAACAACAAAAAAACAACAACAACTTGCGTCGCAAGGACTGTTTTTAACGTTGGATTCGAATTCCTTCACTGAATTCAAAGCAGTTTGGTTATAGACTTCACCATGGACTTATCCCATAAAGACACTTATGGCTTAACCCTGTATGTCAGTCTCCGCTCGTAACGACACCAGACAAGCACAGCGACCACAGTAGAGTTCGATTTCCCTCTGCCTTTCCTCACTGCCAAGCTCTTTCCACGTCCGTGATCGATACCGACAAGGTCAGGGGTCATTTAAAAGCAACAAAAAAAATCTTCAAGACCAATTATAGGCTGTGCAAAGACATCACTGTGAAATCTTCACGCCGTCATCTCTGTCAGCACGACCAAAGCAGGACACGTCTTAACCTCGAGCCTTGGTTTAAGGTGGCTAGGTGAATGGAACTGACTTGCGGGTGTTTTCGCACCTTGATGCAGATTTGTATAAATGGCTGGTGGGGATGTAGAACCCACAAAACCCAACGGCCATTAACCGGTTATATAAGGAGTGCTCTTTGAAGCCGGGAATTTGGTGATAAAACAAGTCCATTCACACGTCTCTGAATAACGGATTTACACCACCGCATCCATTGTGTCTCTTTACAGCAGAGCAGATTGCAAGACAGTCCAGAGTGGCGGTGTAATGTTCTTTACAGAGAGCCCTTTCCGTTTACGCCAGACAAGGGTAGCAAGTAATATTTTTTTATGCCAGTTTAGCTTTGACGGTCTCCATATTTGAAAGCTAATACAATTTGCCTAAAAACATGAATGCCCCCTTGCCATTAAGGTCCCCTATCAGTCATTGAATGAAGTAAGTTATTTAGCGATGAAGGAGAATGGCGCAGCTGTTACTTAAGCCGGGGACATGATGGAGTCCAAATGACAGCCTTGATGGGAAAGAAAGCTCAGGACGCAGGATTGGATTAGCGGAAAACAAATGAATTTCCGCCTCAGCTCACTGTTTGCTGTCACAAAGTGGGTTAGACGGAAAATGGAGTCGCGTATCATGACCCAGGGTTATTGACCTCTGACTGGTGCTTACGAGACGGGCGTGAATGGAGAAAGCTGTTATTTGTCAAGGGACGGCGGTGTATTCAATTTGCAAAGAGCTTCAAAGTGACACTGAGATTTATCATTGCGACAGTTGTCAGATGCGAGAGCGCTAATGAGATAAGCCTTGATTCGAACAAAAAAAAAAAAAAGAAAAGCACACACACAAGCAGGAAGTTTGAAGTCGTATCACCTTTATAAATGCACACCGTCTCTCTCTTTTATGCCACTGTTGTTGTTGAGGGCTGCTGAAAACAATTTTGAGGAGAGGTATTATTTCATTTCATTTTTGGCACGTTGTCATAGCAAAAGTTTGGAGCAAAATGCCAGTTATCCCAGGTAACTGATATATGCTGATATATTCAGGAGGCACAGAATCAAGGCAGAAAAGCTTGAGTAGACTGCATATAAAGGTCACTTTAAGTTTAACATTAAAAAAATGTTTTTTTTTTAATATATATATATATATATATATATATATATATATATATATATATATATATATATATATATATATATATATATATATATAAATGTGTGGTGGCTGGGGGAAAACCCCTTTACATGGTGAAGTTTTCTCCTGTAATGTATATGGTTCTCATAGAGTGAAATAAGTATCAGACAACTTAAACACCGAATATAATATACTGAAAGAAATGGAATATCGTGGAGGAGCAGTTGATAATTCAGTTTGGTCCGAATTTAATTGGGGAAAATAAAAGGTTGTGAGAGTGGTGTGTGCAGCAGGGGGCGCTAACCCTGTACTTAGTCTTGGTGTCACGACTGGTGTCATTCTAATAGTACATAGAGAAATAATCCTTTAGTCCAATACAGTTCCAGGATGTATCACTACAAAATGTGGCAAAGTTCAAGGGGGTGAATACTTATGCAAGGGAGCGTATACAGAACATAATAGTGAAAGCTGCTGTTCCGTTCTTCAAATAGGGCTCTAGAGAGTTATGCGTCACATGCATACAAAATGCATGTGTATTCAGACATTCAGTCAGTATTACTTAGCAAGCACGGCTAAGAACATCATAAAACAAACATCAAGGTACAGTTCTGAAATGAAGTCAAGACCTAATGTCAAGACCTCATGTAAGCTTCATACATAGCTCGACACTTATTGAAATGAAGTCAATACCTAATGTAAGCTTCATACATAGCTCGGCACTTATTTTTTAGCATTCTGTAGTGACCCACTAAAGAGAAAGTGAATGAAGAGTGTTTGACCTTTTCAGTTCTCCACTTGGCTGCTTGAGTCAACGTATGGAGTGCTTGAATGTGCTTTTGTGGAGAGCGCGGTCCTTGAGCAGTCTGCCACCCACACTATAAAAAAAATCTCCAACTGTAAATGTTAACCAGACGCTGGTTAAGAGGTATTGTTTCTTATTTCAGTTTGAATGAAAAAAAAAAATCTACACAAGGCTAATTCTCTGAAGACTGTCCTGCTAGACCGTAAAACACGGACTGCTACGTCTTAACCGACTTGCATAGAAGTATCCTTGAATTGCCAGAGTCACTAGCCTGGTTTGGAATCAAAAGATAAATGAAATGCATCTCTCGAGCAGAAGAAGACACTTTCGCCTCAGCACTTCTCAAGTAGGCTGTCAAATTTCCCCGAGTAGGCTCTTCCTTCTTTCAGCAAGCCAGAGGTGCGCGAGTGTCTCGCTCTCTTAAACCACGTGACCCGAGATTGGAAAAGGCTCCGTTAAGGAAGGTCTCGCATTGATTTTGGGGGGGGGAAAAAAAAAAACGACTTGATAGCCCCCCACATCATGGCTCTGAAACTCTATTCACTTTGGCCACAGGAATTAGTGGCATGGCTCTGGGTCTGCAGATCCGACTGCATTTCTGTACTTTCACTGTATGATGTAAGACCCAACGCGATGTCTCGGCTTCATTTAATTATATCTAGACTGGACCGGGCCAGTCCAGAACCAAAAGCATCATGATGTTTCTGAGCATCTGCTGTGAGGGAGAGGCTTTTCAGATGGACTCTTGGCCCAACATAGTCGCTCTCATATTATTCTGCCTCTGCACAGTGCAGCATATTTTGATCGGTGGTGCAGCATTTAATACCTTTGCTATCGGATGACCATCCGACAAGCCACAAAAACCTGCTTGCGATGTAAACCCGCCCGTGCTAAATAAGCATGACTTCTCGAAATGTCTTCAGCTTCATCTCTGTGCGTTTAGCCCGACGCATGTTAGAGATGAGAGGGGACGTATCTGTGTTACCGAGGGAACGTTACCGTGCAGACAAGAAAATCTGACAATTTATATGCTGTCAGTCGCTCTTAAAGTGCCACAGGTCTTGCCAGCCTGCAGTGTGGGAGTCAGGTGTACAGCTCCCGGCATCCCCCTGAGAGCACAACCCTGAGAAGGATTCAGAAGATGGGGAAATCTCCAAGTAAAATTGCCTTCACTAGAGAAGTGGCAGATGATACTAATATCACACTTCACTTGGCAGTGCTTAAGTAGTCTCTGCATTGGAACCGAGAGAGAAAGGAGCAGACACAGTGAAATAGAATTTCATCTCTGTATAGCAGAGGCGATGCAGCAGGGCTTAGTGTTCACACACTAATTTAATTATGCCATGGACTTTGCAGGCCAATTATCCTCTCTCTCGAGGCCCTTAGAGGGTAGACTACGCAGCTGCTTCTCATGCAGAAGGACCTGCATATAGCTTGAAAGTTGCTGTCCAGATGGAGGCCTATTGGATTTGTCACCAGTCGTCAGAATGTTCCGTTTATATTGACAGGATACATTCGCGGAAAAAGAACAAGGACTTGCGAGCTCCTTGGTGGCTGGTTATGACAATGTCAACCGTCAGTGCAGAGTAATTAATCCGGTGTGCAGTTAGGGTAGTAATTAAATGACTCTCAGGGACAATGACCTTCCCTGTTCCAATCAACAAAAAAGCATGCACTCCCACGAATGCGGCATTGTATTAACACATCCAGAGACATGTCGTTTGTTTACAGCTCGTCATTTAATAAGTAAAGGTCCTAGTCCATGCTCACTTACTTGTACTCCTATTCAGATCCCCACTTTCAATACCACGTGGTAAGTGTGACGGTCACTAAATGACAGCGATTTGGACTTACATCACAATTAATGACCACTCTTGCTAATAAGCGCGATTTCTCGAAACGTATTCGGCTTAATCTCTGCACGTGTAACTTGACGCATGGTAGAGATGAGGGAACGTCTCCATGTTACAGAGGGAATGCAGACGATAAACAAGAAATGTTAGTAGATCATTGCCCAGCAGGCGGTACTCTGACTAGGCCTGGTCAGGAAACAAAAATACTCTTGCCGTATTCTTCTGTTGCACTGCACAGGGGTTTGCCATGGGGCAGAGAACAAGATTCCCTCGAGGATACGAGGGTGAGGTTGATACTCTCTAATAACGTCTTCAGAAACAAAGTCTACTGCAAGGTCATCCTTTATTCCGCCAAGTATGACCAATGCAAATCTCTTCAGTAATTCAGTAACCTCTCTTAACCCTCCATACACCAATTATAAACGAACTATCACTTGATCCTCTGCACCCCAGAGCTTATAAGGTTTCAAAAAAATCTCTGGCCAACCAGCAGCTTCCTGGTCCAGGCGATATGCAGTAGTCAGCTTGACTGAAATTAGACACTCTTATGGGACTAGAGAATGGAGATTTCCAAGGATTTGGTCAAGGCTGCTGAATTAAACATGAAGCCAGAACTTTGTCCTCAAAATTTTCCATTCGCTTGCCCAAGAAAATGAATTTGATCTCTTTTATTTCGTTGGGTTTTATTTTTATTCAGTGCATCTTGGCAATAAAAGTCATGAGATGTTAGTAGAATGTACTTATCAGTAATTCTTATAGCATCTGTTATAGAAGCTCAGTTTCAGGTCACTTACTGGTGAGGCGGCCTGCAGTCAGTCCACCCACCTGACACAGAAGATCATGAGGACCCATTAGCGAGGGCTGAAGTCTTTCTCCCCATTAGCCTCCCCGGAATTCTTGCCACTACTGGATTGAAATTGTGAATCGCCTCGAGGGTGCCATGGCTTCCTACAGATCGCAGTCTTATCCTTCCCTCTAATCTAACATCGTGGTTCATTAACAGCTGTTCTTCCAGCTTGAGGAAGAAGACGCTTTTTTTTTCTTCTTCTTAGTATTTTCAGAGCTGGTTAGCAATGGCCTATAAGCTTGCTAAGGTTCAAACATATGAAAGCTTTGTGATCATAAAAGAGACTTTGATTCTGTCAAAGGAAGACAGAAGAGAAAGTAAATGTGGGGAGGATATCTAGCAAACTAGATAAACCTCTTAGAGAAAAACTCTTAACCTTGAAGTGAAGAGAGTAAATGGGTTTACGGGTATCTCTATTTTCATTTGCTGGACTGTGTGTGTGTGGGGGGGGGGGGGGGGGCGGGGGGAAGACAGCGATGGGGGGGGTGTTGGAGGAGGATAGTATACGCTGCACCTTGCCTTGATATAGAAAGCTGAGATCAGCGGTTACTGAAAAGAGAGAAATGAAAGAAGACTTCTGGTGCTTTGTTGAGTCTGCGAGTTCCACAGATGTGCGTTTATACACCTTTCCAGCGCACTGAGTAGCTTTTATAAAGCATGAAAATACTGGTAGAAACAACATACTGTAAACTGTAAAAGAATCAATCAAGCTCGATTGCAGGCATGAACTCAGATCGAGTGCAACAGCTTTCCCAATGCAAAAGAGACGAATCAAAACTACGCTCCAGTGTGATTTGACAATAGCCTTTTGAAGGCACATGGATGATGTCAGGGATATAAACTAACTGTGAACAGACTAGTCTTATAGTAAAGGAAAGAATAAGGAGCAAAACGTTGACGAGACACACACCGACAGGTCTCTTTGTGTTCGGAAAACCAGCGTAGATGATGCTCAGGGGTGGGATGGAGGTTTGGATCGGTTCTGTTCCCCTGCTTCTTCTTCTGCTGGTAGGCCACTAGGGACAGAGGACTGGTGTATGTTGAGAGTACCATGTCATTCGGCAGGTGCTGTGGCCTGACATCACGCCCCACTATTGTTCTCCCCTGCTAATCCCCCTTTTGAGAGCGATTAGCAATACTCTGGTAACTCCGCTCAGGGGAACTGCACAAGAGAAGCATGGGCAGGCAAAGGACAATGGCCTGCCGCAAGCCACACTGTTTAATTTCATTATGCCACACATGCTGGACGGACGGAAAGGGGCCCAAGCAGCTGGGTTTCACGCTCTAATGTGCCTCCAACAAATAATCTGATTAGAGAGGTCTTCTGTCTGACTCGAACACTGCATATTGTGCAGTCCTGGGTTTGATAGTTCATACACATTTTCGTGACTAGGGGGAAATGAAGTCTAACCCTTCAGCTCGAATCAGCCAGCGGGATCAGGTGAAACGATTAATTACATCGCTTCCGGTTTGGATCCTGTTTTTCAAATGAGTTGCCTTTAGTTTATATTTTAAAAAAGGTATGCTGAATACTAATGTATTAAATGTCATACACAGGAAATGCCGAAGCACAACGTTAGCCGTCTCTTGGCTCTCGGATGAGCTTTTTGTAGGCCTACCGCTATAAAATATTTCTGAATATGTCACAGCTGGCGATGTTTAAACACGGAGGTTTCCCAGCGTCCCGATATTTGCGTCTAACAGTAAATAACTTTTCCTTGAATATTGCCTTCCGTGATTATTGAAAAGTAACTCAAATAATCACTCATTCGTGTGTTTATGCCGTCTGCCATGCGCTGATAAAATACTAATTGTTTTCTGTTTATCTGGTGCTTTGTGGCTTATGCCATTTCAGTTGGGAGCAATTTGGACATTTTGCTTGTATGTGACAATGACTGATGACAGCAATGTGTCTTTATTGAATACTTCACACAGTAGATACATTTGACCCCATGAGCACAGTCTGTATTTGTCCATTTATTTCAGTCGACATGGTGAGAGTGGACTGAGACGTACGTAACTTATTTTGATACATCTCACTCAAGATTATTACTGGTATCAATTAGACTGTTGTTCTTTTTTTTTTTTTTTTTGGGGTGGGGGGGTAAATTCTGGTCATACAGTTATGTTTGTTTGTACCTGCCTGCCTGCAATACTTTCAAACGAATTTAACTGGTTCTGTTTCCCCAAATGTCTACAAATTAGTCTAATTTAAACCACCGCCACCTTGACCAGGCGTTTACTAAGGATGAATGAATGAGCGTTGGAAATGCATGCCAGCCTGTTTGTTGAGGCCCCCTAGCCGCCAGCGTCTACAGTCTGACTGTTGTGCCAAAATAACTTTTGCAATAAGAGAAGAATGACGACAGAAACAAAAGCTGTATGTCGACGGAACTTGGACGTAACACGGCTGTAAAATTTGGGGCGTGACCTTCAAATGTAAAAATCGCGTTCCAACAAGACAACAATAAACTCCAGCTGACGGATAGAAACAGCAGTTCTATCGTAGTGTCTGTGGTTTGTTTAGTGAAAGTGAACATTGCTAAACCGTTCATGTCTGTCCTTTCATTTAAGCGAGTAGTCACAGGTGTGCAGTGCGTAAAATTTGGGTACAGTAAGAATTCAGTTGAATTCGTTAACGAAACAGGAAATTGCCTGATTTTGAACGGGTTCTAACGAACATGGATTTTGTTTTGCTTCACAAGTGACAGCTCATTCACTCCCAGCTGCAAGTAAAAACCTCTTTCTCACGTGGCTTTTCTCTTCCTTGTCTCGATGCAGACGTCTAGTCTCAACCCGATGCCTTGTGAATCTTTCTGGCAGGCTGTTTGTAAAAATAATAATAATAATAATAAAATAGAATTAAATAACCATTCACCTCCTATTCATATCTGTATTTGTATTTGTTTACAGCATGTTATCTGTTCATTTGAAATAATGTATTTGTATTCAGGTTACTTCATTGGTCAGGATGTCAGCTGGCACTTAATATGATTATGGAGCCATGATTTGATTTCTTGTCAGAATTGGCAGGTGTCACTGCAGGTTTATTAAGCCATGAATGACGGCTGGTCACAGTCTTCACTCGCCCCATTGCGCAATTAGTGCTCCTAATGGCCTGCCAATTAATGGAGTCGTCAGAAAGAGCGAGCTTTGACATGCTACTGAAATGCTAATAATATTCCTTCCGTTTTAAGGTTCCAAGATCGAAATGTACATTAGTTGTCGGGCCAAATTTGTTTGCGGCCTCAAAAAGGAAGTAGTAGAGAATGTGGGCTCTAAATGTTGCCCAATGCACCATGGGTAACTAATAATAAGGCTTTCTCTTCCCCGTGGTCTATTTTGGTGTGTTGAAATCTAAATGTAAAATACTTTGAAATGGAATGTCCTGTAGGTTTGATTTTCAGGAAGTATATGAATATGAATGACATGGGCATTGTTTGTTTGAAGATGAGCTGTTTTCAATGCTGTGGATGTGGATTCATATGCGCTGGAGTTGTTTCGGGTTTTTTTTTTTTTTTCCTTCTTCTTCTGCTTCTTTTATTTATATATATATACACACACACATATTTATACAGATATACACATATATATTTGTGTATATATAGCTATAGCCAGGGCAGAGGGATTGAGAGACGGTGAAGGAAGAAAAGACGAGAACGGTAAAGAAAGCAAAAGGAAGAACGTTTTTGAAAATGATTAGAGAGAAGGTAAGAAAGGGAACCGAGAAGGTAAGAATGAAAGAAAGGTGTGAACGTTTTAAACAAAGAAGGATAATAAATAATATAGGGAAGAATGAGAGAAAGACCGAGCAACTGAAATAAAAGTTTAAAAAGTAAGAAAGGAGGTAAAAATGAAAATAAAGTGAGTGTATGGGAAATGATGAGAAGGGAAAAGAAGATAAAGTAGTTTAGACAATTTGGGAATAAATTAAGGCTGAAAGAAAGCATGGAGGAAAGAAAGAGTGATGTATGATATACGATGCAGGTGGGAAAGAATGATAGGAAGACAGAAGTTCAAATTTAATAATAAAAAAAGAGAGACAGGAACGTAAGAAAGAGGGTTATAATGTACGGTATGGAATTGGATAAAAGGGAACAAAATGAAATAATAATAAAAGGTGAAAAGTAGGACAAAGAAAGAAGGAAAAATAAAGATAAGAATAAATGAAGGAGTTTGGAACAATGAACTGAACTGTAACAACGAAGATGAAGTGAATTTGAACGAAGGAGTGGGAAAGGAAGACCAAAATAAAAAAGAAAGACCAAGAAGGAGTGAAAATGGAAAGCAGTTTAGAAGAAGGAGAGAAGGAAGGAAGAGAGGTTTAAAAAATTCCATTGGAAGAAAGAAATAGCATAAGGAAGGAAAGTAAATAAAGGTAAAGAAGGCAAGGAAAAGAAGAGGAGATGAGAAAGAAAGACAGGGGGGAAAGGATGTGAAGCAAAGAAATAAAGTTCAAAAGAAAGAAAAAAGAATAAGAAAGAAAGGTAAAAAACGAAATAAATGAAGTTAAGAAGATAAAGAAAGTGAGGAAGAAAATAGGGAAATCAGATTAAGAATAAAGGTAAGAGTGGAGATAAACTGGGAGAGACAAATCACAACAAAGGAAATGACAAAATATGAAAAATGAAGGCAAGGAAAGTAAGAAATGTGGAAAGTAATAAAGTTGAGGGGAAAAAAACGAGAGGTTGAGAAGGTAAGAAGGAAAGAAAGAAAATGGGTTATGGATGGATGGACTATGGATGGATGAATAGATTATGGATGGACTATGGGTGGATGGATGAAATATGGATGGACTATGGGTGGATGGATGAAATATGGATGGACTATGGGTGGATGAAATATGAATGGACTACAGCTAGATGGATGAATAGATTATGGATGACTATGGATGGATTATGGATGGATGAAATACGGATGGACTACAGCTGGATGGATGAATATATTATGGATGACTATGGGTGGATTATGGATGGATGAAATACGGATGGACTACAGCTGGATGGATGAATAGATTATGGATGACTATGGATGGATGGATGAAATATGGATGGACTATGGGTGGATGGATGAATATATTATGGATGGACTATGGATGGATGAAATACGGATGGACTACAGCTGGATGGATGAATAGATTATGGATGACTATGGATGGATGGATGAAATATGGATGGACTATGGGTGGATGGATGAATAGATTATGGATGGACTATGGATGGATGAAATACGGATGGACTACAGCTGGATGGATGAATAGATTATGGATGACTATGGGTGGATTATGGATGGATGATGGACGGAGTATGGATACAGTGGAAGGAAGAGTGAGAGCATTCAGTTTGTAATATGAACAAAAGAGCAAAGAAAAAAGCTTGGAAAAACAGAGCAAAAAGTTGAAAGGAAGAGAGAATTTGAGTGAGTGTGAGGATGGAGCACTGCATCTCCAGCAGAAGCTCCTTCACCCAGGAAGCCAGATGGAGGTCTACAATCGGGGCTTGAGCTCTCCTTCGTTACTTAATGAAGCGCTGCCTCCCAGCAGGTTCTTCTTGCCTCCTGGAGGAGAATTCAGAGTCCTGCTTCACAATAACCAGACACAGCGTCCTCCTGCTCCAGCAGGTGAGCATGGCATGCTGGGTAACTCAAATTCCACTGCCCATGTCTGTTGATGAAAAAGCACATTTGCTCCTGAGCCATTATAGTGTGTGATCATGTGTGACTGGGCAGTCCACTGTGAAACACTGACCTCTTCTAGAGTTTCATACACCATATACAGAATTTTATCTTTATATACTCGAGTAGCTTTCAGTAAAATTTCATATGGGCTTGACCTGAAAGAAAGAAAAGAAAGAAAGAATGAATGAAAGAAGGTAAGATAAGAAGCAAAGGGCATAATAATGAAAGAAGGGTAAGGGAAATTTAAAAGAAGGAACGATTATTATAAGGACGACCGTGGGACAGAATGAAATTAAAGACTAAAGAAGGATAAACAAAAAGGAAAGAAAAAAATAACAAAGGAAGGAAGTTAAGAAGGAATGAAAGATGAAGTCATTAAAAAGTTAAGAAAGACTAGAAATACACAACGGGAGACAGGAAATAAAGGATTGAAATAGGCAAGGAAAAGTGAAAGAAAGAGAGTAAGAAAGAAAGAAGAAACTAAAGAAGGAAAAACTAAATAAAGGAAAGGAAAAAATAGGAAGAAAGGAATGCATAAGAAAAAGAATAAGCAAGAAAGTGACAATAAAGATAAATAAATGTGTGAGAAAGAAGGAAATAAGGACAAAAAGAGAAAGAAAGAAAGAAGATGAAGTAATTCTAAAGGCAAGGTGGATCAGAAGATAGATAGAAAGAAGACAAAAGTAAGAAAGGATGATATACTGTAACAAATGCAAGAAGGAGGATCAGAAGATGCAGGTGTGAGAAAAAAGAAAGAAAGATTAAAAAAAGACAAAGAGCAAGAAGACAGAACATTGGAAAGAAAGAAAAGAGGAAAGAAAGCTACAGAAGCGTAAGAAAGACTTAAGAATTAAGATAATTGTTGAAGTAGAAAAGAACGAAAGATGAGAAAGAAGGTGAGAAGAAAGAAAGCTGTGCTTCGTCATATGTATAACAATATTTTTATATCTTCATAAATGAGTACCTTTCAAGCATTTGATTTTCCCCAACTATTTTTTCCTTGCCCGGTCTGTTGGATTTCTGTTTTGTCCTTTGTATGACCCTCTTTTTCTTTATGACCTGATGGATCTCAGGTAGCAGTTCAGAGACTAATGGATACTTCAATTAAATATCACAAAAACAACCTTTAAGAGAAGGCATTATTTATGGTCTTCTTTAGCGTAGAGATGGACGCCTGATTTCCAGATTTCCTTGTTTCAACGTGAATGGTTCGCTGCGACTGCACGGCTCATGTCAGGGGCCATGGATTATCTTGATTCCTCATCTCCCAGCAGGAGCCTTCACAAAGACTCCATTACCCAGCTGCCACCCTGAGGAGGCTCGCAGGAGGCATCGGGCTGAGCGGCAGGTTCTGCACAGATCAGCCCTGCTGATAACATGACCTTCATGGCTTTTGGGAGAGATTAGCTATGTATCAGCTATGTATCTTCCACCTTATTACTTGTCCTGACAGTGAGGAGAGCAGAGGATGAGTGTAGTGGGAGGACATAGACATCTACCACACTTGCAGCTGAAATCAAAATGGATGGTTCAGAGCTTTGTGTCCCTTAGTGTTACGGACACCAAGAAGATGCTATGCGGTATCCGTTTTGAAGAATGATCTCGTACTAGTCTTGTGTTCCGTTAAATTTTGGAGTAGGTCTTGCTCTAAAGCATCAAACATGGTTTGTTGATGCGTTTGTGGGGTTTTTTTTTGGGCTGGACGTCTTCCTGCACACTATCCGCTTTTCTAGCCGTCTCTTGACTGAGGGGGAAAAAGACGTTTATTCGTTGTAATGAGGATGGAATTTGTGCGAGTTTGCAGTTACGTGACGGGCAATTTTCAGAGCTGTGTTTTACTAACTCGAGGCTGTTCAATGAATGCCATAATGTCTCGCTGTGTCAGAATGATCAAGAACACAATTCTGTCTTTATACATGGTCAAGGTTTCTCCAGCAATAAGACTAAAGTCATATAATTGGATCTACTTCTCAGAGAGGTCACATGGTCGAACGCGACTCAAACTCGCACCGAAAACATACAGAATCTCATCGTATAGGATACTGTTTTCATTAAAGCGGACAGGCGTGGGTGAAGGTGGCAGTGAGAAATCCTCCACACTCAAAGAAAGGCTCTTGTTATCTGAACTTCTGTCCATGTGTTTAGCCAGTTCAGTAAGCTTTGATCTTGTTGGGGTGTAGCGTATCTCCAACTCTGCTGGCTGGGGCAAGAACGAATATCTTCATCTGAGAATACCATCATCTGTCCAGAGCAAGGCACCCAGCCAATTTTCCTCTTTGACCCCCGATGGCTGTGGCATCGCAATCACCCGACTATAGGGCACTATCTGTCCATTCAGACCTACTCTGTCCTACATGTTCTATAATCAGGTCATTTGCAATTGTTTATTTTTTTTATTATTATTTAATTTCTGAAAACAAATAACCAGTCATAGTACAAACCAGTATTTTGGTCGTGATGTCATCGAAGTACCTTCATAGCTGTTCAAGCACTACTTTTTAAAGGTCTCAGCACAGTTCCTGTGGAGACAAGGTTCCTCTGGATTCCAGGAGTAATATGATTTAAAAAAAAAAAAAAAAAAAAAAAGGTGCCATGCGAACACTTTGCCCACCGCTTGGTGCGAATGGTGAACTCAGTGCTTGAACATGCCAAGTGACCAAGCCTGTGATTGGTCATAGAGTACATATGAGCCAGGTTTTAAGCTGATTAATTTCCAAATGGACGCCTTTGAGAAGAGGCAATGTTCCTTTGTTGTTGGACGTGTTGGTGGAATAGATATTAATGGATGTCCTAAATTAGTTTAGCTTCTAGGTTTGTATGACAGTCACATCGATCAGACGTGGAACGTCGCAGGGAGGCAACACGAAACCGTGCGTTGGAAGTGGTCAATGATAAAAGGTAAATTATTTAAGCTTTTTTTTTTTTTTTTTTTTTTTTTTTTTTTTTTTTTTTTTTTCCCAGCCCATACATAAAGAAGTCAACGGCCTTAGAACAGATTAAAAAGGCTGAGGGCAGGCCAAAAAAAAATTCTGCCCGTAAAGTAAAGAATATATTGGATTCATAAGAATGGCTACCAGTCATTATTTGCTTATTTTATTTATGTATTTATTTTTAGGTTTCATGGGTGCTGATTATGTCCAGATGGCTCCACTTCAGTGATCTCAGATATGCCTCAGCAGACACAATTTTTTGATTTCTACACGTTCAAACCAGATTGCACAGACGAACCGAGTGTGAAAAGAGTGAGCTGAGGCGAGATGAGCCTAAATTCATACCTTATTAGACTTAAACAAACAGAAGCCAAATACAAATAAGCAGGTCTGCTGGCGTAATTGAACCGAACTAAGTAAATATAGTGCATGATTCACTGTATACCAGACGTGGATGCGTCGACAGTCATCTGCGCTTTTCCAATCGCGCAAAGTCACCAGAGGTGAACAGCAAAAGGCTGAGCGCAACAACAGTTACTCGATACCGAGAACAACTTTCTACAAATGTCTGTTTCGAGGATGACTTTGTGTGATGTACGTTTTTACCAGCGATGGGAATCATGCCAGACAGCACATGCCATTCTTTTCCTGATTACTTCAGTCATAGTTGGAGGAGATAGAGTGGGTGTTCCTGTTAATTTCATCAGTGAAGCTTGTCCCACTCAATTCCTTGCATACTCAATAAAAAATCAGTTCCAGAACAAAAATGACCAAAAATAAGAGGTAAGGTAACACTGTGTGTGTGTGTGTGTGTGAGAGAGAGAGAGAGAGAGAGACCTTTTTTTCCCTTCATGTACCACATCTATTCATACACCCACCTCAGAATAGAAGTCGTCACAGGAGGCAGCATGACTACCAAATTTAGTAATGAGGGCTAATTTCTGGAAAATTGACATAATTAAAATGAACTTTGTTCATTGGGTCCAAGCTATAATGGATGTTTAATGGGACACTCTAGCTAAAACGAGAGGAGCCCGTAGAGCAGGATTTCCAGCACATTGCTTAGCTACCATGCATCAGTTTGGAAGTAGATTTGGTATGGACGTCAATTTTTAAGGACTAGAAGCCCTTTTCTGGTTGGATATTTGTAGCTAGTTTGTTCCAAGCTTTTTGCTAGCTGCCTCACTATTTCATGTGGAAAGGAGGAAACTGAATGGCTGCCTGGAAATAGCCTGAAGGCTATAATTTGGCTGACTTTATTCCGATCTGCATGACAGTGGACGGCATGAATTGCTTCAGTGACAGATAATGTTCGGATCTGATTATACCGAAGACCGGAGTGCGAAAAGAGCAAGGAAAAGCAAAAGGAGAATAGATTCTAATGTTGGGGAAACATGGGGAAATTTGATTATTTAAAAAAAAAAAAATTATATATATATATATATATATATATATTTTTTTTTTTTCTTACACATTAAAATAATAGACTGACCACTGAAAATGCATCTTTTTTTAAATTTGCTCTCCAAATGGAATAAATCTGAAAACACCGTGTGTTCCGATTTTCAAAACGAATAAAAATGCCAGAAATGACCTAAAGGTCATGGGTCAGACTCAGACGTGCACAGACATGTGCACGCCCAGCATGCCTTTTTCTCTCTTTGTCACGTTTCATTGTGGATGGGGAAATTTCCTGTGATAGTGAGGACCAAACAGAAAGCTAATAAGAAGAAGAAGAAGTAGAAGAAGAAGGAGAAATGATCCATGTATCTGGATACATTTCTCTTGAGATTGACAGGGCAAGGCAATGAGTTCCATTTTTTTGTGAAACTTGGCATGTTTTTTTTTCTTTCTATTTCAAGTCCAACAACATTATCTGCTGCTTTCACACATGGTTCTCCACACCCTGGTTTTCTTGAAGCAAACCACTGACTACTGACAGTTTGATGATTTTTTTCCTGATCAAAGACATTTTATTTAAAGCTGCAGCTGAGGAAACACTCAACTGTGCTGGACTGTGACATCACTGCTGGGTTAAGTGCATAGACCCTATTACTTCACCCCAATTCTCTCTATGCATATTACTGACTTAGTGAGGTCCTTGATTTAACTACCTCATGTGAGGTCATTAGTGTATATAGCACATATCATCTGTGTATCTAGCATGTATGATGTCTGTGGTGTAACAAAGCGTGTGATGTTCGTGGTATATCTAGGACATATGAGTTCCTTGGTGTAATTGCGAACTGCATGGTGTCTTTGGCATATCTAGGATGTTTGAGGTCATTGCTGTTACTATTGTGTATGAGGTCATTGGTGTCACTAGCAGGTATGAGGTCCTTGGTGTGACTACCACATCTGATGTCTTTAGTGTATCTAGGATGTATGAGGACATTGGTGTCTTTAGCACAAAAGAGATCCTTGGTGTGAATATGCATGATGTCCTTGGTGTATCTAGGACATATGAGGACTTTGGTGCAACTAGAATGTATGAGGTCATTGGTATAGCTACCATATAAGAAATCATTGTTGGTGGATCTAGCATGTATGACACCTGTGGTGTAACTAACG
Organism: Ictalurus furcatus; assembly: GCF_023375685.1. Lineage (NCBI taxonomy): Eukaryota > Metazoa > Chordata > Actinopteri > Siluriformes > Ictaluridae > Ictalurus > Ictalurus furcatus. The sequence goes on from NC_071282.1 coordinate 4,613,805, forward strand.
TGATGAATTTGGTGTATCGAGGTACGAGTCCGCTGGTGTCACTAGCAGGTGTGAGGTCGTTGGCGTGACTACCACATAGAATGTCCTTGGTGTATCTAGGGCGTAGGAGGCCATTGGTGTTACTGCCACCTATGAGGTCACATACTAGAACAAGGTAATTGGTGTCACTAGCACACGACATCCCTGTTGTAACTACACCATATGATGTCCTTGGTATATCTAGAATGTTTGAGGACTTGGGACCAACTAGCATGTATGAGGTCATTGGTGTACCTCCCACATACATGGTCACTGGTATAGCTACCATATAAGAGATCATTTGATGTAATTACCACATGTAAGGCCCTTGGTGTAAATAGCACATAAGAGATCACCGATGTAACTACCGTGTATGAGCACACGTCTTTTACTTTCTAGCACTTACGATGTCTGGCATTCATGTCCTTTGTGTGACCAGGCATCCTGGCCTTGCTCCCAATCAGCTTGTCTGCCATATAATGTCGTCTTTCCCTGACAAACAGCAGCTGCGACAGGCCGGTGGCAAGGCTGTCAAAGCCGGTGAATGATGACAGGCAACAGCACTGACACCTTTCACCTACAGCCACTGAGACGGAGCAGAAGGACGAAGGCCTGGCATGTCCCACAGCACATCCAAACACTTGAATGTGGCAGATGATTGTAATCTCAGAAAAGCGGACCAGCTACCATGGCTTATGTGCCTATAATACAAGCGCTAGAGATATTTTCGATTTCTTAAGCGAGCCATGTCACGATGATTCATCACGCCGGATAACGTCACTTCTGCTAATGAGTCTCTAGACGACACAGCAGTCTGTGTCCCGGTTATCGAGTGATGTTTGCTTTTTGTTCCCTAAACCGAAAGGATCAAGTAGCGTTGGAGTATAGTGACTTGTTATTGAGCGATGGTAAACAACGTTATGTGCTGTGGCGTGTACTGCGAGTGTGAATTGAGCACATTTCGTGGCACGGTGAGTGTTCCGAGTTTTGGCCGTCCTAGGGGAAAAATACCCACCCGCTACACAAGCTTATGTAACGTCCATCATTTGGCAACGTTTTACGATTTCCTCAGCTCCAGGATGATGCCATGCACTCTCATTACTCCCCGTTGATGTGTCCATGTCAGGTATTCGGAGACATTTCTGCACTTACATACAGGATATAATTTTAAGGTTGTAAGCCTGAGCAATGTATTCTAAACAATTATGTCACAGGGGAAGATATTATAACAGAATACAGTTAAAAAAAAACAAAAAAAAAAAAACAAGTAATCTGACAGTGTTTGTTTGTTTAATAGAGCTGAATGTTTTAGTGTCTAAAGAGAAATCCAATCACAATTGGGGCGCCAGACCATGTTTACGTCATGCCACGGCTTCAATAATCCAGCGACTGATTGTCAAAGTACATCACTGATTTGCTCATACGCATGAAAAGAGTCAAGGTCCCGAATTCGCCTCCCGAATCAAGGTCAGCTGTTTAACGATAGCCGTGTTTGTGACTCGTCCAAGCAGTTTCAGCTGTTTTTCCTTACCAAGTCCAATCCTTTAACATTAAAAGCCTTTGAATGGGAATCACATTATGGCCGCCTTTTGTGTCTCTATAGGAAAATCCGTCCAATGAGAAGTTCTGTTCACAGATTCGCTTATTAGGTTGGAAGGAAAAAAAAAAAAAAACTTTTTTTTTTTACCTTTTTTTTTTTACCTTTTTTTTTTTTTAGTCAAGCTTAGTCGAAATCCCTCACACCAGGCTGGGCTGCGACGTTGATTAAAGTGACTGTAAATCAAAGGGGAAAATATCAAGCAGAGTACTTCATTTTCTTTCTTATTCTCCTCTCTCATGTCCTATCTTCCACTATTCCAAGCAAAAGCAGATTATAGCGAAAAATAGGTCAAGTCAAGAGAAATTACTCTCTCTCTCGCTCTCGCTCTCTCTCTTACTCTCTCTCTCTCTCTCTCTGTCTCTCATCTGCTGAGGTTCATGTAATTTAGTCGTTTAATCCACTTTTACTGAGCTTTCTGTTATTGGACAAAATGCATATTTTTTGACATTATTTTTAATAAAAGCTAAAGAGGGAGAACTGAAATAATGGCTAGGCTTTATTTATAATAGGCCATTGTATTTGTAGCTAGGCTCATGTTTATTGTAAAGGGGGGGGGGTGCATATTCCATCCCGATAGCACTCATTAAGATCATATTAGGTTATGGTTTATGAACATATAAAGAGATTTGTCCGAGAACATATATAGCCGTACGAGTGCCTGTGTGTAGGTCTGTAGTTTCTCTTCAATGGCTTTGAGGGAATTATCACAGCTGATTAATTAGCCAGGCCCTGTGTGTGCTGTGTGTGTGTGCTGTGTGTGTGTGTTGTGTGTGTGTGTGCGTGTGTGTGTGTTGGCCCTGACTCAGCAAAAGGCATGGGGAGTGAAATCCGGCAGCTGTCAGTTGTTTTAATGAGGAAAGAGACCATATTAAAGATCAGCTGTATTGCTTAGCTACAGCACTTTTCATTAGTGCCACCCAATAACAAGGGCCGCAGGGTGTGTGTGTGTGTGTGTGTGCATTACAAGACCATCCAATTTTTCAAATATTAAGCCTGTTCATGATACAAATAAGCAAGTTTTGGCTCCCGAGTGGCACAAAGGAAAAGAAGTTGCCGTATTGTCGGGAGATCATAAGATTGAACCCCAGCGATGGCGTGGCAAGCCGTGGCCGGGAGTCTACTGTTGAAAGCAGAATTATCCGTACTCTCAGGGTGGGAGAGGTGGCATATTGTCTCTCATCTCTAAACTCCTGTATGTGAAAGGGGGCAGATAGCGTGCGGTTGGAAAAGTTGCACAAAAGTTTGACTTTCCATGTCTTACTTTGGTAGATTTCGTTTGATAGGGAAGAATGGGAGGGAGACGGGGGGGAGACCCTTTTATAAACAGTGAAGTATAAGAATATCTTTTAAAACTGCAAAATAAAATGTTCCAACACATTCTGACCAATCCAGCACTTGTAGCTCCCTAACCCACCCTTGGGAAGCGTTTCACTACAATAGCACTATACCACTTTAACTGAAAGCCTGCTTTTAAGGCACTGGTAGAGCACTCGGATACAGCTCACAGACTGGAGTCCCGCTCAGTCAACTCTTGTTACAATGATTCCCAACGGCCATCTCTTTTTTTTTATTTTTTATTATAATATCCTGAAATAAAGACACTGGAGAGCAATTGTGTCATAGGAGAAGATATTATAATGGATATTATTTAAAAAATCCAATCGAGCTGAACGTTTTAGTGTCTGTACAGAAATCCAATCAGAGTTGCGGCACCAGATCACGTTCAGGTCTGCAACAATTTATCACACATCCATGACCCAAAAAACCCCCCAAAAAACAGCTGCATAATTGTATCTTCTTTATGTTGCTTGTTACTATTACTATTTGATGAGTTGAAAATTCATTAATTCATTAGCTAGCTCACTGGGCAAGTAAAATCTCCAGAGTGTTGCCCAGTCTAATGTTTTAATCGATAGTTAGCATAACCTAATAACATATGGTGAGTAAATTAGCTAATTGAGGACATTGATGTCCAGACTAAGGATCATATATAATATAATCAACTTTTAACAACGTTTCTAATGTTGCACTTTGTGTTCGTGCCCTCAAGAACAGGTCAGATTTGGTGGAATAATATATTCCACGTACCTGATTCACAAAAGACTGCCAGTCATCCATTCCTGCTAATTAAATCGCCTAATACCCGCTCCATTCATTTGAAGTATAGCTATGTACCAAATGAAAACATTTGTTTTTCTTAATTAAATAAGAAGGAGGGTTTTTCTTCGTTTTCTGATTGTTGAACATACTTGTCTGCTGGGCAACTACAAAAAAAACAACAACTAATAACCCAGAACTCAAAGTTGCTTATTCCACGTTTCCAGCATAGTGAATTATCTGCCCTTGTATACACAGTGTATCTGTACAACTAAAGTTTAAAGGCCCAGCTTCAAGCTAGTAATGAATTGTTTATGAACATGTTGTCAGTCATTTGTAATTCCTTGCTCTTTGACTAGCTGTTCCACACTTTGACCCTACGCAAATAGTTTATTGGTGGATACGTATTCATAGTTCATACGTATTCACATTAAGCGCATAACAGGCCTTGGTGGTCAAGACGATATTTCTTCTTTTTTATTTCATAATAATAATAATGGCTAATAAACTCGATTTTAGTATTCGTAATAATTCTGTCATAATCATTCAAGCCCGGTGCAGAGCGACAGCCTCAAAGACATTCTGTGCATACATTTAAATAAGGTCTTCAAACAGTCTTCTAAAGGAGCAGGCTACTTATGGGGTGGGGGAAAAAAAAAAAACTTTCCCTAAGCCCTTTTGATGCAGTTCAACATGAATAATTGAAGCACCCTTCTTGCACATCAGGACCTCATCAGAGGAGCTTTGGTGTAATTATGCCGAGCATACAGCCTTTTGTTGCAGGCCCATATTGAGGGGCGGGGACGTTAGGACCTTTTACACAGACATTAAAACGCAGAGGGGGCCAAAGTGGAGCAGACACAAACAGATGTATTCAGATCAGGATCGTTAGCAAAAGTGTGTAGCAGTCAAACCCCGTCTTTATTTTGGGAGCCGATGGGAGCCGGACAGATGGCAGAAAAGGTTTGATAAGTGGATAAGAGCTCAACATGTTGCACTTGGGTTGATATGCGGATTTATGGATGCTTGAATACTTACACTTTTGACTGTAGTCCAACGGAAATCTATTATTACTGTGTTGTTACTGTAATCAGTTTAAAAGTCACATGATATAAGTAAGCATTCAAAGATATTCCTTTAAACACTATGTCGCCAGAAGTTTGTAGATACCTGACCATCATGTGCTTTTTGAGCGTCCCATACTAGATTTAGTCCCCGGGTTTTCCTGTTAAATGGTCTGCACTTATATAGCGTTTTTATCCAAAGCGCTTTACACTGTGTCTCACACACACACTCGCACACCAGTGGTAGCAGAGCTGCCATGCAAGGCGCTAACTTGCCATCGGGAGCAACTTGGGGTTCAGTGTTTTGCCCAAGGACTCTTCGGTATGTGGAGTCACGTGGGCCGGGAATCGAACCGCCAACCCTACGATTAGTGGACGACCCGCTCTACCACCTGACCCACAGCCACCCTGTTATCATAACCTCCACTCTACATTTTGGAGCATGGCCGTGGGGATTTGTCCTTTCAGCCACAAGAGCATTAGTGAGGTCAGGCACCGACGTCGGGTGGGCGAGTACACCTGGGGTGCATTCGGTGTTCCAGTTCATCCCAAAACGTTTTCAGCAGGGTTGAGGTCAAGACTCTCGAGTTCTTCCACTCCAACCTTGGCAAACCATGTCTTTGTGCACAGGTGCATTGTCATGCTGGAACATGTTAGTTAGTTAGTTAGTTCCAGAGAAGGGAAATTGTAATTCTTCAGCATTCAAAGACATTTTATACGATTGTGTGCTTCCAAATATGTAGCAACCGTTTCAGGAAGAACCAGTGTATTTAACGGTGAATGTGTGTACATTAAGTAAAGAATAAAACACAATGTGTTCTGGGGTTTTATTATGGGGAAAATCATCAACAACTGGATAGTGGTATGTGAAAAGAGGTCGAAGCGGAGTTGCTGTTACAACTCCTTACTGTTGTGCCGTATAATTCTGCAATTATAAGGTGTTGTTCACCTCACAATTCAATTTCTAAGCCAAAAAAAAGTTCTTTTCCTCTGTTAACCTCTGATTAAGAGATATATAAATATCACAGGATGCCTGTAAATTTATTTGTGGCAATATACTAATGGTAGAATCATTATATCCTGGCACAGGGTGGGAAGGAGGACCGGGTTCCATTTTAAGCCGGAAGCCTGACTGTAATTGATGCTGTGAGCTTCTAAAATGGTCGCAACCATGCTTTAACCATGAAGTGTGACTATAATCGATTCGAAAACAGAGATTCGCCTCGCTTTACTCGACTGAGGGGAAAAAAAAGGGCAGCTGTAGAAGAGTTCTTCTCAAACAGTCAGCTAGCAGAGAGGGAAGATTTGAAGTTTAACCTCGCTTTCTTCCTCATTTTTCTTTGAGGCCCGAACCAAGGTAAAGCCTTCAGCTCTCGAGCCGTTAATCTCCCTTTCGCGCCTCTTATCACCATGACAGAGAATGAGAGATGTGATAGACTGCTCCACAAGAAGCGCACGAATCCTGTTGACAAAAGTGCCGCACTGTTTATCCTAGCGCTTAGCGTTCCCTCCTCGCTAAAGCCTGGAACGCGCACACATTTGAAAGTGGGTTTCATACATGCCAAGAGGACGAGAGGGAAGGACGTTTGTGGGGAAAAAACGTTTTCAAAGACGCACTTCAGAGGATATCCCTGCGCTGTAGGGCATGATTTGTGTGGAGTACATTTTTGCTTGAGGTTATGCTAATATCATGAATTAATGATGGACATCTAATGGAATAAAGCAGTCAATCCTGTTATCATGGAAAATGGGCTAACATTAGGGGTGTAGCAGGGGGAAAAAAATTACATTATTTGAAATAATGTATAAATAGATGGAATAAATAGATGGTTGATGATGGGAAATTGAAACTGGGATTCAGACAAATGAAACAAAAAAGTCGTGTGAGTGTGTTTTTTTTTACCTTCATGCAGGCCTGCACAAGCAGTCAGATATGAAGCTTGCTGGAAAAAGAAGACCATGTCTTTCTGTGTGAACATCTCTAGTGCAGATATGAACTTGAATGATGTAGCTGTGGTTGAGGAACTGTCATTGACAGTACTGGCGTTGATGCCTCAGGGATTTTTCCAGTGTTCCTGGGGGTAGAGTAGCAGGTGTTTTTGTTTCATTTGAAAAATAAAACCTTTCAGTTTATGCCACACCCACTTCTGGTTCAAATCCGGATATAGATTGTGGTATTGCGGCACACCCCTAGAGTACATGTTGGGTGTCCTTGCTACTTTTGTTTCTTGTATAGGTTCTTGGGCATAACTGGCTGTAAGCTTCTCTACTGTGGTCCATTAGCAAGAGAAAGCCCACTTTAGCATAAAACAACCACTTTGCGAAGATCTCAGAAATCCTCTATTCCCAATTCTCCAGTGTCTGATTGAAAAACATCTTTCCTCTCAGTCCATTTCTTCTGCTTCCACCGAGAAGGTTTTAATATCTCCCAGATGATCTATTGTGAGCAGACGCTAACTTCAGTGCTCAGTTAAGAGGAAGTCTGCCATTCGGTACATTAGACTCTGGTAGTATAATCGCGAATCTCTGCAACCAAGCAAGTGAAATGGCTCCAGAGAGGTAGCTTCTCTTGTACATAAAGCGAAAGAAAGTTTGCCCTGCCCAAATGGGCTCTTAAAAGTTGAGAAACCTCCATTGTTCCTTTCCCCCAATCAATAAAACATATGCTCGCTTTCTAAGAGTTTCGTGAATATTTAATAGCAGCAGTCTGTTTCCTTTTATCTGCCAGCTTCCTAAAGAAAGATTAAGATCGAGAGAGCTTTCTCGAACAATCGACTCGAAATTGCTGCGTTTTTATCCATCTCATGCGAGCAAGCGGTCTTCTTCCTGCTATTTGTCAACAATTCTGCAGAACTGGAAAGACCTACCACAGTGAAATGATCCATGCTGCTATTATAACCTGCTTCACCCCAGGTCCTGCTTGCAGCTGGGTTGCAGTGAAGATCTGACATCAGCAGCTGGTGGAAGTGACCAGGCTGTTTGTGTAGGGAGTTAATGAGGCAGAACTAATGCTGCTAATTCAACCTGCTTGCACCTTTCGAATTTTGCCAGCACCATAAATGTGCAGATGTGCCAAGGATGGACAAGGTTTTGGCAGAGGAAATGTAATTGGATGGAGGTACCAGCTGCCTGAAAAGCCTGTAGAACTTATCCAGTTCACTTGTTTGAGTGATGAATATGAATGAGAAAATGCTACATGAACCGGTATTAAACTCTCTGTGCTTTTAAGTACCTCCTTGATCTGCCTGAGGCTACTATTTACTTGGTTGTGCATGTTATGTTTTTCACTTCAATGTACATTGTGTTCTTTTCTTAATCCCCTTAATTCACTCAAGCACACTTGGCGCCAAGGTCGAAGATACAATCCGGTCTCAGATACCGGTACCTTCTATTGCTGTCGAGAATTGATAACCACTTAACAGAGCATTCTGTCATTAAAAAAAAAAGCATTTAATGTTATTCGCCATGCTTAGGGGGGTTCCCTCTGGGTACTCCGGTTTCCTCCCCCCGTCCAAAGACACGCAAAGTCCAAAGTCGTTGTCGGTTGATTGGCATTTCCAAATTGTCCGTAGTTTGTGATTGGGTGTGTGATTGTGCCCTGCGATGGGTTGGCACCCTGTCCAGGGTGTCCCCTGCCTTGTGCCCCGAGTTCCCTTGGATAGTTTCCAGGCTCCCCCCGACCCTGTGTAGGACAAGTGGTATGGAGATGGATGGATGGATGGATTTTATTTGCCATCATACTGTATATAGTATTCTGTAATTCAGTCTCTCAGCCTCAAAGTTTTGGCAATTCACAATTTGATATAGCAGATGATGTACTGCTCTTCCTACAAAAATCATCCATCCTCAATAAGAAACTATAGAGCCAATAAAAAAAAAATGTTTAATCTGGATCACATCCACCACCCTTCCACTCAACAAGAACTTCTCAGACAATGCAGTCCCTTTAAGCACTGATTTCATATTCAGGAATTAAAATATCTTCCCAGCTGCCAGCTTCAATCCATTACTGAAAACTATAAGCAATGACCTTCAGCATTCATTGAACTTTCAAAAAATATCTTCCAAACATTACTCCTGTTCAGCTTTAAATATTTATACGTTGTTATCTAGAGATTTTTTTTTACATGAAATAAACAAACCACCCTGGTTCGCATTAATCAAACCACAAACATCTAAAACTCAAGGAGGTCTCGAAGCCCCAAACAATATTTTCTTGCCAACCAACTTCATTGTGGAAACCATAAAAAATAAATAAATAAATAAAGCAGAAGCCCAAGCTAAAAAGAAGCAGAACAAACACTATGCAAGGAAAGTCAACTTTCAGATTTGCCTTTCATCAAACGAATACTCAAATACCACTTTTGTTTTAAAAGCCAGATGAACACAGCAACTGTCACCTTGGTGGAAATTTCACAACATCACCAACTCCTCATGCTCACTAACCAAACAGACCAAATAGATTAGATAGTAATCACAAAAAAGCTTCACAACCATACGAAAGCTAAAGGTCTTTGTTTTTCATTCATCCATCCATCCATTTTCTATGGCGCTTATCCTTCAGGGTCACGGGGAACCTGGAGCCTATCCCAGGAGGCATGGGGCACAAGGCGGGGTACACCCTGGACAGGGTGCCAATCCATCGCAGGGCACAATCACATACACACTCACACACCCATTCACACACTACGGACACTTTGGACGCGCCGATCAGCCTACCATGCATGTCTTTGGACTGGGGGAGGAAACCGGAGTACCCGGAGGAAACCCCCGCAACACGGGGAGAACATCTGCACACACAGGGCAGCGGCACGAATCGAACCCCCGACCCTGGTGGCGTGAGGCGAACGTACTAACTACTGAACCACCGTGCGCCCTGTTTTTCATTGCTTCTTGGAAAATGATTTTCAAATAGATACGAAAGCAGAACGATACGAAAATACTAAAGGATTTTAACGAAAACTCTGATTCCATTTATATTCTACACAAAGCAGATGTAAGAGAGAAGTTATTTGTCCCCTCAGTCTCTCAGGTAGGGTAGTTAGCTAACAATAAAATATTTAGCACTTGATAACATCGAATACTTGCTAAATTTAGTATGTATAAAGTTAGTATTTTTCTACATTTAACCTGCTAAAATATTAAACCGTGCACTTAAGTTAGTTTGGCTCAGTTTGATTCACGAAGATCTACTTGTATGTTTTTGCTAGTTTCAGATTCAGCTAGTGTAAAAGAATTTAAAAAATGTAAAATACATACAAACATCAGCCCATTCTGAAGCATTTGCAGTCCTTCAAAATTGACATTCAAGATACAGCACCTCAGTATTCATGACAGGAAGTCTTACACTTGAGACTAGTGTCACTACGGTAAAAGGCAAGTTGGTCTGTTTTGTTGATGGTGAAATGGTTTATTTCACTCGACGTGTCCCTTGAATTGTGCTGTTGGTTTTTTAGGGGGGAGGCTTGTGCTGGATGGATGCTTATTAAACGTCTGCCCTTGCAAAATGTTTTCCCTTCAGTATAAAAATCATATTCTGTCAGAGTCATCATGCGAGAATATTCAGCAGCACTGTTCGGCTATTCAAGATGAATTACAGACATAAACAGGCAATTACGGGCAAATAGCCTCACAGACCATGTTGATTTCGGTATATTGATGCCAGCGGAGTTTATTTCTGATAGCCCTCATTAGAGTCTCATGAATATGTTCAGCAGATGCGGTTCCTTATGCTGTAAACAGCGTAAGCAGGCCCTCGGACCACACACAGACTGAACGAAATACGTCGGGCGTTCTGTCCAAACTGAAGTCGGCCAGAGAGCCATCGAGTGAGCAAAAACCACACCGTCGGTATATGGCTGACTCCCAAATCGGAGTCATTTGAAGGAGTCGAATACCGGAGGCGATGTCCTCGAGACAGTTTCAGAGAGTCCCGAGGACACACCCCAGGGGTTTTCCTCCAGATACACTGGTTTCCTCCCCCAGTCCAAAGACATGCATTGTAGGCTGATTAGCATTTCCAAATTGTCCATAGTGTATGAACGTGTGTTCGACTGTGCCCTGTGATGGCTTGGCACCCCCGTCCAGGGCGTCCCCCACCTTGGATGGATGTATTTGTCGACATTTGTATGAATTCGATCTCGGTTCATCAGGAAAGGCTTTGTCAACACTCGATAAGTAAGTACTGTCAATTATTTTCTTTGCACAGAAGGTCATCGGTGCAATAAGCCAATTTCAGCCACTGAATTGGCTATTAATTGAGTAAAGATTTAATTATTGATTGGAAATTGAAGAATAAATGGTATCTGGAGTAATTATGGCCGTTAAACTCTATAGTCATTGCTACAGTCTTAAATTGGACAGCTTTTTTTTTTTTTTACATTATTTTTTATTTAGTTTTAGTCTATACGGTTTTTGTCAGTTTTCAGAGTTCCCGACATGTAATGGGACGTGTAATAATTCTAACCAGTTTGTGCTAAGGGATCTCTGCTATGCATTATTTTGCCTAATTTAAAAAAGCCTTGTATAAATAACCCCAGGTAAAATATATCCTGTCCAAATTGACATGCTGATAATAAATAAATAAATAAATAAATAAATAAATGTCCATTATATCCTGTGGGGATTTTCTGCTTTTCCTTTAGTTTCTGCTGAAACCAAAATTTCGAGTTTAATACCCAGGTTGCAACTTCGCCATGAAAACAGCGTTAATTTAAAATTCCTGATGTGATGGCACCAAAATTCTAGGGAAGAAGGAAGGCTTTGGGAAGCCATGTTGTCATGTTTAACACTCTCTTACATTGCAGCGCCAGGTTCATTTACAAATTTCCACTTGCAGCTATGGCCGTTCCGAAGATCTTCTCCTTATTGATGAAGGAAATTCATTTCTGTGACTTTCGTAGGTCGTTATTTTATGTAGTTCTAGCCAGCTAGTATTATAATAGCCAAACAACACAGACCCTACAAGATGACCGCAGGAAGATGGAATAAAGTTTCTCCCTTTGGTCCTCATTGTTATTTACTGCAGAAAATGGCATTACGTTTCGTCCCAGGTTCCGAGCACAAGGGTGAATTTTATTTAGTTATTGTCTTGGGTGAGTCGTGATGGGACGTTTTTCGTCTCGTCAAATCGAAACCATTGGTTTCCATTGTTCGTTTGATTTCGGCTGGATTGACTGTCGCAACACAGTGATAAATACCCCGAAGTGTGGTGTTTCCCTCCTAGATTCCAGACCCTAACGGATCTGTGAAAGCACTCGTTCTGAATGCAACAGGCGTAAAGAAATGCCAACAAGCAACTTTTCACTGAAGCAATGGCAGCTTAAGTTAATTGTAGCAGCTGTAACCAAAGCTCAGTATTTCTTCAACAAAAACAAGTCGGCGGGCGAAAAAAGGGAAAAAAAAAAAAAAAAGTGGCATCTGTAATGAATAGCGCTCTTATGGAGCTCAGATCAGCCAGGAGGGCCTTAATCTGCTTTATCTGTCCAGATCAATGCTCTGGCTGATAGAACTGCATGGACATATTGAAAGGGAGGAGGAAGAGAATTTTTCTCCACTCATTTGCTGGTAAGAACCGTCTCCATACTTCTTTAGAGTAAGTTGTTATGGCGACTTGGCCCAGGGTTTTGTGACGCCATCGCCATGGCAACCGGTAGACCAAAAAGACCCAAATAGTGTGAGACAACATTGTTTTCCCTCGGGTCTTCTTTATTTCCCCAGTTTGCTCTCTTTTTGTGTTTGGAGCGCAAATTTGCTTCGAGCATTCCTGTGAGAGAAAACCCTCGGCCTCGAGTCCTTTTTGAAAGTGAACGATGCGATGATGATGATGATTAACACGGAAATCCTCCAAACGTGGATACCGATCAAGCCCCTCTGCCTTCAAATGGCTCCTTCTATGAACAACCTCTCAAAGTTGTTGGCATTTCATTGAGGAAGACGTTTAAAACGGACGAGGCCTGATTCAAGGCTGATTTTACACACTGTAAGGTCAAATGTATGTGGACACCTGACCATCACACGCATATGTCGTTCTTCCCTAAAAAGTTGGAAGCACGCAGTTGTATAAACTGTCTTTGTCCCCTTGATTGGAAATTGAGAGGCCCAAACCTGTAAATGTAGTACACAGCGCATTGGACTTATCTTACATTGTGCATCAACCAGCTTTCAGGAGAACGCTGTGACCAGACGTTGTGTCCCAATGCAGCTCACACATAACAATATCCAGTCCCTCCAGGATTTCATGATTTTGCGATCGCAGAAATTAGCGCCAATCAAGCAACCTCCCAATATTGCAATTTTTCCCAAACGTCCGCCGATTTGGGCCAAGACGCACCCGAGTACAGCTAAAGGGTCTCGTTTACCAACAAACATCGCTGAAGGGTTGAGGTAGTTAGCATGGATGTTAGGTGAAGTTTGCTAGTAAAAAAAAAATATATATACTGCCTTGTCGAGATGTTATACAGTGGGCGGGGCTTATTACAGCAGAGCTCTAGCCTTTGCCTGGTCTGTTTCGTGTTTTGTGAGAAATCCCAAACTGCTCCCTCTCTCATCGTGCATTATCAGTGATTTAGAAGTAGACATTAATACGGTTCTGCTCCTCCTCCTTCTTCTTCTTCTCTAATCACGGTGCTGAAGATACACGACTTTCATTCGTTTTTTCAGTTGCAGCTCTCTAGTGGACACGTTCACGTTATGTACACGTATGATTTTTAGACAGCTATGCGATTGTCCTCTTGCATGTTCACAGGCAGACACACACACACACACACACACCGAAGTATAAATCAGATCTCAGACTGCTAAATTTGCATAAATCTGCGTATTGGGGATGCGCCGGCGAACCCTCCATGTGAAGGTGAAAGCTGTGCACTTCGTTTGTAACCATTTATCAATGTAAGAAGACACCTTCTCAGTCAATAGAGTCATTAGAATTCCCAGTGGGATCCATCTATCCATATTGCTTCCTTTTTCCAGGCTCATTAAAGAGTTTTCAAAGTGAAATCAATCCTGGTTTATAGGCCAACTGGTGGGTGTGTGGGTGGGTGGCGTGTACGCGTGTGTGCGTGTGCGTTTTCTCTATAGTGCGGTTTGTGTATCTTAGCCCACTTATCAGACATTTTAAGTTGTTGCACTTCAACATATTGAAATTGAATTTGTATTAGTCACAGTCAGATGTTCTACACTTGTGAATCTGTAACTTACTATATTAAAGGATGAATCTTAAATTAATGAGGGCAAGATCCAAGCAGCACTGTTGATCCGTCCCCCCTGCCCCAATCCCAAAAGTAGGGCTGCAACAACTAATCGATAATTATAAGTATCGACAACGAATGTCTTTGGATTACGGGTCTGTGACGTCACTGCGGATTAACCCCCCCTTCGTCAGTGATGTCACTTCACGCATTTCTATGTATAAAACCCATCTGAAAAACAGCCGAGTTGGGAACTGCTGTGGGAAAAGTGCACGATCCAGGCTGTCCAAAAGATGAGAATGTTTTATATTAAGCGCTTCAAACGAACTCGTAAGTGTATTGACGTGGCTCGTCGTGTCAGATCCTGCGACAGATGCGTGGGCTGTTTAACGTGTTCCAGACGTGTCTTCTTCGGCACAGGAATGACATTTTACGTTTTTATCCTCATCTGTAAATGTTAGAAATTCACGCCAGTGTTTCCACGTTACGTAAAAGCCTCGTCCCGACAGCGAGCGAGCCTTCGTTAAACTTCACTGAACGAGCGCGAGTCCACGCCGCGTGCGCGTCAATCAAACAGCACGCGATAGAAAGGAAGCGCAATAACTCTGACTAAAATATTCATTTTGATCAAATATGTTGTTTGATGCTATATTTAGAAACACAAGTAAGTGTGTGTGTGTGTGTGTGTGTGTGTGTGTGTGTGTGTGTTTTAATGAGAGCAGTAACTGTAATGTGGTTATAACATGTCATTGTATAGAAATGTAAGAATTGTAGTACGTTCGCCTCACACCTCCAGGGTCGGGGGTTCGATTCCCACCGTGGCCCTGTGTGTGCGGAGTTTGCATGTTCTCCCCGTGCTACAGAGGTTTCCTCCGGGTACTCCGGTTTCCTCCCCCAGTCCAAAGTCCATTCCCCCAGTCCATTGGGCAGAATGTGAAATAACATGTTTTTTTGTTTGTTTGTTTGTTTGTTTTTTATAATACAGAAAATAAAAATCGGCCTTTTAATCCAACAAATCGAAGAAATCATCGACAGATGAATCGTTTATCAGAATAATCGTTCGTTGCAGCCCTAGTCAGAAGGTGTTGATCAATTTTGTATAAGTGCAGCTCTGACAGTACTGCTGGCTACAATTCAAATCACAGGATTATATTAATGCACCTTTCCTAATACATTATTGTTTCTATGGTAACAGCTCATTCGGAGGACTGGGACGGCAGATGCTCCACATAATCTATGTATTATAATAATAAATGGATTAAAAAAATATTGTCATGTTATCATGTGTTTTATTTTAATCCCCATATGGTGCCCAGTGTAATTCCATTCTACGTGTTGCCTTCAACCATGAACATATTGTGTGCATGTGTGTGTGTATATATATATTTATATTGTGTATGCTCTATATATATATATATATATATATATATATATATATATATATATATATATATATATATATATATATATATATATATACACACACACAGTAAGTAAATATGTAAATTCTACAAAAAGCAATTTACATGGGTAGAAATGGCCCCTGCTTTGTAGCCTCCTTTTTTTTCCTACACATCCAAACAGCCAGGAAACAAAGAATATGGATGCAGGGTAACCAAGCAACCGAGTTAGGCGAGATGATTCACACTTTCACACATCTTTTATGAGCTGTCTTGATGTCAGTCACTGATTATCAAGACTGGTGTTACGTTCAAAAGTTGTCAATAGATGTTTGTTTGTTTGTTTGTTTGTTTTTGGAAGAATAAAACAAAAAGGTTCATTCTCAAGTCCAAAATTTGACCTGCAACAAAAGAGCTCAGCACCACGCAGGGGTTAACAGGTCAGTGCATTCTAGCTTATAGGACTTGCTGCTGGTTATTAGATCCCCTAATCAACTTGAGGCTCAAACACACACACATGGCTGTATCTTCTTGATGTTGCTTGTGTTCCATTGTTACTGGGATTTTTCCAATTTGCGTATCAATCGAGTCCTACATACGGTAATGAGATACGCCGCTGTGCCTATACTTTTTCTTAGTCAGTGTTGAAAATAAATGTTATTTTCATCAAAACCATGGGTGACTTTAAAGCTGCTACTCATTCCACACATTTGCATTTGGAGTTGTTTTAAAGTCCTCTGATGTGGATCCAAGTGCATACCGTGGTCTAGCGCTATAAAGCAGATCCCCACCCAGAGCTGTTTTCCATCGCATTGTTTGTAAGACTTTTTTTTTTTTATAACAACCAATAGGCTCAGTTTTTCCACCTTCATGTCTTGAGAACTGGGTTTGTCAACCTCACTCTGAAACTGTTCACAATCATACCTCGCACGTTTCAAGAGACTGTTGACTAGCGCAATCGATATTAGCACTGTCCACGTAGCAGGAGTCAAGTTACACAGTCTGCTTATCACTGACATCTGTCTCAGATATGTTCATCTGAACAAAGTTCACTTTGTGGTGAGCTGCACTATAAAGCCAAAGGTTTGTAGACACCTGACCATCACACCCATATGTGGCTTCAGCAGCGAATCGGTATGTTGCCAGGATTTTGCTTGTTTAAAGCTAGCTTTGTCAGAAATCGGTGTTTGATAACTAGCTTGGAAAACCAGTCCAAGCTCAGGTTTGATTGGATCATAGCAGATCCGGTGACGGGCTTGTTTGATCCAAATATGTTGGTCACAGACATCCAGGAACCAGGACCAGGAACTGTTCTTTTTATGCACTTGGATCAATAAACTTATTAATACGCTCTTTTTAGGCATTTGGAATGATTATAACATCAGCAAACCAGTAGGTCTGCCAAATCAGTATTTTGTGTTTTGTAGATAACTTGTTAGAACTGCTATGATAGAAAGTTAGCTAGCTAGCTAGCTACCAAACTAAAGTTTATGAGCTGAGCTGGCGACCTTAGCTTCTGGGTTTCATGTACACAGCTATGGATGGGACGTCAGGTCAAAGAGTCAAGAAGGCAGTCCAGTTCACCCTGTAACCACTAGAGTTTACATTTTTATAAGGAATTACTGGAAAGAACTGGTAGACATTTTGGAATGTCACACTCTCTGGTGGAAAAGTGCTATCGCAAGCTAATTTGCCCAAAACATTTTGTAACGTGGGTCGTCCTGCGCTCTTCTCCACTGCACAGGTTAATTTCACGCCTGTGAGTACCAAGTCAATACTCATTCAGAGAGCATTCAAGGCTGAGTCCCGAACTGCATAATATGCACTAAGTAGCTCAGGCTAAATAGCAATGACTCCAATGGTGCAATGTCAAATAGCCAAGCCTTGAAAGGTGTAATGGACCGAATTATGACTAGTGTACTTATGATGTCATGTCATGTCAAGTCATTTTGGATCATTTCTATTGGTCCACTTGTAATGAAACATTCCCGCAGTTTTTTTTTTTGTTTGTTTTTAATTCGAAGTTCTTTCCAGCATACAAGGCACTGTAAAAAAAAAAAAAAAAAGAGAAATTCTCATTGCACAGTGAAGTATCGGTGCTTCCGCTAGGTCACTTTATAAACCATCCGTTTACATCATGTGTAATAATTTCACTAAAATTAAAATTTGAGTTAAATATTTCATTGTGTGCCTTAATTTAATAAAGCACCTCGCAAAAGAGCCCATTAAAAACCTCATTATAATCCAGTCAGTATTTAGAAGAACCAAAGGAAAGCTTTTTTTATTATTATTATTATTATTTTTTAAAAGAAATCTGAAGGTCACTGGGCGGTGGAGTGAGGAGGACGCAGACAGGACAAGATTTCCATCCTCTTCAGAAAAGAGCCCTCCTGACTTCTTCTCTACTCACTTTAAAGACCCTCTTTTTATCCTTTATCCTTGAGCAAGCCTTTCTACATAAGAAGACTCGATCCTTTTTTTTTTTTTTTTTTATCTGTGTACATATCTAAATGCAGTTTTGCATGCTTTATAACTCCTGAAACAGGGATGGGGGGAAAAAAAAAGAAGAAGAAAATGCTAATAAACATTAAGTCTGGCCTACACTACTTTTGTATTCTCCTGCTGCACTCAGGAGTCTGAAGCCAGATTTTTACTTATTTATTTATTTATTTTGCATCGTTTCTTTCCATTACCTAACGCTTGAATATTTCATGCAAGACCAGATGGCATCTTTCAGAATCCTGTATTCAAAATGCCACCTTGTCACATTGTTAAAATAATCTCTTGATTTCACTTCCTCCCGAGCTTGAATGAAAAGCCTGTGTACTTCATTACGTATCCGAACAGCACGAGGAAAATGATTGAACATGCAGTAGAAGGGAAGTGAGATATATGTGACACTGCTACATAGGATAAGGTGTTATATAATGTTAACAGTGGACTATGAAGGTTTTATATATAATGTTAAACATGTTTGCGATTGTAGCGCAGATTATGTCCATTAGCTGCCAATAGTGTGTGAAGATTGGTCTACCAAAGATAAGCGCATTACAACCAAGCCCTTGATTTACTTAGACCTAGTGGCGACACGATGCATCGCGATACACGATTGTGACGACGTGCGTCGTTGAAATATGAGATGTAACGATGTATCATTACACCCCTAGTTCTTAGTAATGCAAGATAAAAACCAAATTAAAGACATGTTTGGATACGTGACTAAATGTCAAGAACATTAAATGCATCCGATGTGCGAATGTGTGGTGAATATCTAATATAAAACGTCGACACGATCTTTGTCCAAGTTTAATACCTGGCCTTTGGTTGTATTCATTTCATATTAAAGTTGCCTTCTGGCGAACAAAATGAATTTGTTCGTATAGACACCATGCTGTATTTTGTACTTTTAAGTAGAAATGCCCCAAATTGCACATTCATTAAGGTGAACATCTCCGTAGACTTCTCAACGATACTCAGTAGACCTTGTTAGGGTCCTGCACGTTTCGTTTTTCCATGGGTGTTGTCGAGTTTGCGTTCGCAAACCTTTTGTGAATAAAGGCTGGAGTTGCTTCGACTTAGAAATAGCCAACTTGCAAACTATGAACAGGAAAACAAACAAAAAACGTCCGCTGAACTCGGTTTGTAATCTTCGAAAGCCACTGTTCCACTGAGAACTTCCTCCATCCCGCATCTGCCCCTCTATGAAGGACCGGCCCGAAGCAGGTTTGCGATATTGCTGGTCACAGTTCACCAAAATTCAGTTGCCGCGAGAAGGCCATAACATTGGCATGCCAAGTAATCTTGTTAGACAGGTCGGATTTGGCCTCACTAACCCCTAATCTTCCAGAGAAGAATGTGCCACACAGCCTGCCTCGCCACTGTACTGATGTTATGCTAGCTTGTGTGTTGTTTTGCTACCCTCATTGATTAAGTCTCATTACTTAGTGAAGGATTTCATTTCCCAACCAGGAGAGGAGCCTGCCATGACACTAACAGCCACCCAGCCAGTGCCTGTTTCTCATGCTAATCACTTCATTTGCAAGTGTTGTTTGTCATGCTAGTTCAAGCCGCTGCTCATTCACTCGCCTTCAGATCATGGCAACTGCTCCTTGTAAGAGTGCCCATAGATCAAAAGGTTTCATTACACTCTGTCCTTATTCCCTCTGCAGAGACCCAGAAAGGATTATGAATTCTTGTTGACTCATGAAGTTCTTTAATTCCAGAGTTAATGTAACAGATTAAAACCAAAAAAAAGAAAGAAAGTCTGATGCACCTCTACTGCTTTACTCAGAACACACATTTTCTCAAGAGCCCTCGCTGGAAAATTATTACTCCCGGCTCAGAAGAAATGCTAATGGAACACAAAACGTAGTTCAATATGTTTAATGTAACAATATGTATTATTGAATTAAGAAGATCCATGCTGTTATTTGTGAAAATGAGAGTCGCTTTCTTCGTGACTGTTGCTCGGTGATTTACCGTTCACATTGCATTAATTCTGTGTTTGATCACTCACTTTGTATTGTTTGATCCCTCGTACTCTCAGAATGACCCCCCCCCTTTCTGGGTGCATTTCAATACAATGATTCTACTGGAAGTGTTCTTCAATCATCATTTCTCTATGCAGCAGCCCGCTTGAGGAGCAACTTATTAATTACCACAATCCTCTGATCAATTTGCCGGGTAATTCCGAATGCGAAATAGGCCTGCGTGTCATTTAAACAATTTCAAAAGTTAAAGTGACTTCAAACAAGAACACCGGGTCTGCAATTACATTTCATCACTTGTCAGGCTCTCTCAGTAATGCAAAGGATGCTGTAGTCTTCCCCATCCCTACACTGATGTCTCTGGCTGTCAAGGTGAATTCTTTATTTTGGTTTCGAACTGAAATTTATGATGTTTATGATGTTGTTTTGTTGTACATTAGCATTCCTGTCAAGCAGAATAATGTACAGTCCAGAATGACTGAAGGGTATGGGGGGTGGGCTCCTCTGTAAAATGCATTAAGGCTGGTATGTTTGGGTTATTATGGTCTGAAATGGTGGCATGGTCGGAAAAGGTTGCTACTGATCGCAACCTTTTGGGAAAATATTTCATCCAAGAATTTCTCAATTCGCATCAAGTTAAAGGTAGAAATGGGGATTTCTATCAATGCGAAGGTGTAAAACGGAATTACTCGGGAATAGCAAAGATTCGAGCACTGCAGATTGCTCAAGCCACATTTACTTAGTATGTCGTGTGAATTGGCGATGCAGCAACAGATAATTCCTTAAAAGAAGTTGAATAAGGGAGACTTTTGGCTTTCTTGTTGCTGTCGTGCAAAAAGAATGCAACATGATGAACAGTTATGTATCATCTCGTGCAAGTGTGCGTGAAGTCATTGCCCTGAAGCAGCCAGTGTGATAGGAAGTGGTTTTTGGGTGGGGTGCGTGAGGGGGGGATTTGTGTGCGGGGGGCGGATTTGGACCCATCCACATCTGTCTACCTGCATTCTGGAAAGGTTTCGGAGAAAGACTCTTTAGCGGCTAATGTGTTTGTAATGGATTGGCTTTCACAGGCATTAGCTCATCCCTTTAGGAGGTATTCATTTCTCGCTCCGCAGTCTACAATTGTGCCAAAGGTGCGCAGACCTTGGAGCAAGAGCGAAACCGAATCCAGCCATTTACAATCAGAGCACCTCCATTGAAAGCGAAGAAGATAGTAACCTTCAGCTATATAGAATAGAGTGGGCAGGAACTGGTTGTGTAATAGGAATTCAGGAGGGATGCGAGTGACTTTCTAATGTTGTTCCCAAAAGAAAAATCGTTATTTAAGCGAAGGAAGTTCCACATATGCAGATTTCTTCTCTTTCTTTGTAAGCTGTTGAGAAGCCATTCTCTGGAGTAAGTGTTGAACGAGTGTCACCCCCATCCCCCTCTTTCATTCAAATGTATTTCTGAGCAAGTCTGTGGACGGGGAAGGAGAGCAGGGCTAATTCACCAATGATCTTTCCTCTAATCCCCCATTTCTGTCTCTGCCTGAAGGCGTTCAAGTAATGCAACCCTCCCCCACTACATCCCAGGAACACACACACATACAGATGCACAGAAATGCATATTGTCTGCCTGAACATGTCCGTCGGGAGAAGATAAATGGAACAGGAGAGTTTGTAGTCAGCCTGGTGTCAATGTCCTGGGAGGCCTGTGTTTTCACACAGGCTAGGAGCTAAAGTGGTGATTATAAAGCTCAGGCAAGGTGTGGTGAGACAGGGTGGTGTCTGGTCTTTGTCTCTGGGTGGGCGGCGCGACTGGAACTGCTAGGAGGAGTCAAGCTCTGGAGCAGGAGCGACAGAGTGGAAGGGGTTAGTTCAC
The DNA here is from genome assembly GCF_023375685.1 of Ictalurus furcatus. NCBI lineage: Eukaryota > Metazoa > Chordata > Actinopteri > Siluriformes > Ictaluridae > Ictalurus > Ictalurus furcatus. The sequence goes on from NC_071282.1 coordinate 4,635,525, forward strand.
GGAATAAGAGAGCACAGAGAGTTTCAGCATGCTGGAACACACATGCTGGTTGACGTTCTCACCGGGATTCACGCTACCCTCGGTGTTTGTTTTCTAAGGGATCGTGACATGGATGGATTAATAAGCGGGACTTTTGATCAACTCAGATAAGTTTTGGAAACTTGGTGTGGGAATACAAATTCTTTCAAAGATTCACTCACCCAACTTCTGGCTCGGATTGTTTTGGGATTATCGCTGAATTTTCATGGATATTCCTTTGTGCGGGCCACGACTGTATTTTAGTTGAGCTGCACTGCAGAGTAGTAGTAATATGGGACATTTTGTCGCTCCACTACACCCGAAAGACAGGCCATGTCTTCTCTGTTCACTATTTCTTCTGATAAGTATGTTGCATTTGCTCTCTTTTTGAAACCAGCTTTGCCTATTTTGTTTATGGTTTTCTGATTGTTCCTTGTTGCTTTGCCTGTATCCCTGTGACCTTTATATTGGTTTAATTTGTGGAATTATTGTCAGTCTGAAAGATTTATAAATTGATCTGTGTGGTTTTGTCGAGGTAGTTCGGTTTCTTCTTGTCTATTCTTAGCTATGATCAAAGTATGGTGCAGACATTGAGAAATTAATTTAACTATGTCTGTCCCTAGGCACTGGACAGTGATGTCTTTGCATACAGTGTCATTGCACAAACAGCGGAATTATGTGAACCTCAATTAAAGATCTCATTTTAGCAAAAAAAAAGCAACAAAAAAAAAGTTATATTAATTTTTTTTTCTTTTTCTTCATGTAAGTATAACCATGCTTAAAAGTCTGTATCTGAGTGTGCCCACTGACTGTTAATGTTTCTGAGTTCATTGACTCATTGGAAATTTCCTGAGCAGTGTGTGATAATATGCATATTGTTTCCTGTTCAAAGCTATATCTATCTTACATTTCCTTTTGTTGTCTCTGCAGTTGCAGGTAAAGTTTCCCCCACCAACTATGATGCCCTACTCAATGTCCCTGCTGCTACTGCCACCTCCAGCCCCCCAGACCTCTATCTTCCTGCCAGCTTCAAGCTCTCCAACACCCAACTGGCCTTCTTTCTTGAAGAGAGCCGAACTCCAGTCCGAAATGTCCCTTACGGCCACCCCTTGCATCGTTCTGAGAGCTTTGTGGTCTTTCAGACCAGGGAGTTACCCTCAGTCAACATCTCTCTGGGTCCTTTCACCCAGGACCAGACTCTTTCCAAAGATCTTTTACAGCCTTCAAGTCCCCTGGACATCCCGGGTAGGCTGACAGTCAACTGGAAGGTGCGAGCCTTTATCGTACAGTCTAAGGTCTTCGCAAGCAACCCAGTGGTCCAGGTGCTGTTTTACATTGCAGGCCGCGACTGGGATGACTTCAAGGTCCAGGACAAGCTGCCTTGTGTGAGGTTACATGCCTTCCGGGATGTTCGGGAGATCAAGACTTCTTGCAGACTCCAGGGTAACTTGGCACAGTGCTTGGCCCAGCTGGACCTTCCTTCTACATGGTTCAATGTCAACGTGGCACCTTTGGGACGCAGGAAGCCCTCAGTCGCAGACGTTCTGGAGATGACCGGGGAAACCCTCCAGGCGGAGCTCTACTACACCCTCCATGATCCAGACAGCAAAGGGGAGTGTGGCGAAAGTTACCCCAGGCGAGGAGGAGGGTCCAGGGCGGAGAGCACATCCCAGCAACCACTACTTCGGATTGGGAGCATCAGCCTGTACCAGCCCAGTCAGGAGCAACTAGTAGTGGACAAGCAACTGGACAAGAACCTCTTCTTGAGGCTTCCTGACAAACCGTTAAAGCCTGGCGAGACTCTCAACATCTACCTGTACTTGGTGCCAAACTCAACAGTGGAACAGTTCACGCTCAAGTAAGTGCCTTTAACATACCATCGGGACGAATTGACTTAATAGTTGTGAGCATCTTGGAATAGATGACGCTGTTTAGTAGTAAAGATACAACACTCATAAACTCGGTTCCTGTTGATTTCTAATGTGCAGATACCTTCTGGCTAGGTGTCTATGCAGGACTATAAGTACACAAGACAAACCAGACTCTTTTCAGAGCTACACTGGGTTTCACATAACCAGTTAGATGTATCCATCAAGGAGGATCTTGACGAATCTCTGTTGGGTTGTCAGGGAGAAGGATATTATTGTGTGGTAATGTATAAATAATGGATATATATTAGAGTTTCAATTAGGTGATTCAAGGCCTGAATTTCATGTGTATTCCACAATCGTTTTTCATTATCATGATAATGGAGAGGGTTAGGCTTCTTGTGATGGGATTGATCAATTAAGCTACAGGAAAATGAATGTATTTATTTATTTGTTTGTTTATTTGTACTTTGGTAAGGGAGTAGGGAAGGGATGTTTTCCCAGGCATGTCGACAGAACGCTCTGTACACAGTCCCCTAAACACGCTGAATCTTAATGGAAGCTCACGGAGTTCATTTTAGGAATTCACGGTGAATTAATTAAGCTTCGATAACTCATTAAAGCCCAACATGAAAAGGCAGCACACTGATTTATGCTAGCAGGGGTAATTCATTAGTTTTATCTGACATAGTGTGCACGGATTAACGCGCGCGTATGGCAGATTTGTGCTCGGAAGGTACAGGGTCAGCATTCCATGCTCCCGCGACACTTTTTACGTTTGGTCCTTGAATTTCGAATAGCTTCGTATTTCTGGAGTTAACACCAATAACAACGTTTTCACTGCACCGTGTTAGTATTATCCTTAGTAGTATTATTACAAGTTGTGAACAGTTATTGTTGTGTTGTTGTTGTTTTCAGGAGCTATATGTTCCTAAAGCAAGTACAGTAAGGATATTTTTTTATCCGTTTATAGTTGCATAGAATGCTGCGAATGTCAGAGAAACAAGTTCGTTCCTGTTCTTCTCTATCTTGAAGACTTTCCTGTGGTGGAAAACGTACTTGTAAATGACACCTTCACCTCAGCTTGTTACAAAATGGAGACTCCTTTGATAACTATCAAGTAAATATTTCTTCACAGAAAACGTTACCCTATCAATGATCATACAGTTATACGATTGGTTTATAAGTAGAAGCCACACCTGAGTCTATTGAAAGCCAAGATCAGCTGATTAAACAGGTGGAATCAGGTGTGCCTCCTGCTTGGTTGGAAGGAAAACCTGCACCCACACCGGCCCTTTCCGGATAAGACTGCCCACCCCTGATCTAGCAGGTCCACTTGGTGCTTATGAGGAAGTTTTAATGCGAATATTGAATGTATGGATGTTGTGAAGTGCATAAGGTGGCCACTCCGAGTACATTTTTATCGATCAGTCTTTCTTAGCAAGACAAGGTGCTTACTTGTTTCGTAGCCGCCAACTTCGTTTACCCGTAAGAGCATTACGACATATTTGAATCCCTAGACCGGAGTCATGGTCCAAAGCAAAGCTCTCAGTTTGCTCATCAAAGTGCGGACGGTAAATCTCTCTGACCCCACATTTTATGTGCTCATATTGGAGTCTTTGTGTGCCTCGGGTCTGACTTGGTGACATTAATCCTGTGTGGAGTGGCCAAGGAGCAATAAAAGCTCCCGTCGGGGGGGAGAGTCTAATATCAAGAACTCCACCCTGAAATTAAACACTGCTGGAAGCAAACAGTTGAGGGACACCCAGTAAAGAGAGACAATTAAAGATAAAAATTTAAACATGATAAATATTAAGCTCCACTGAGTGCCCACACACTTGTTGACTACCTTCAGATTTTTTTTTGAAGGCAGTAAATCTTTTCATCCGACATTATAATGTTAGAGTTATACAGCTTTAGTAATTGTGTGTTTGTCGGACCATTCTGCCTTCACTCCCTTTGCTAGGACTAAGTATTAGAGATGCACCGATACGAAATTTCTCTGCCGATTATTCAGAGTGATATCGGCCGATACCGATAACCGATTATTCAGAGTGATATCGGCCGATACCGATAACCGATTATTCAGAGTGATATCGGCCGATACCGATAACCGATTATTCAGAGTGATATCGGCCGATACCGATAACCGATTATTCAGAGTGATATCGGCCGATACCGATAACCGATTATTCAGAGTGATATCGGCCGATACCGATAACCGATTATTCAGAGTGATATCGGCCGATACCGATAACCGATTATTCAGAGTGATATCGGCCGATACCGATAACCGATTATTCAGAGTGATATCGGCCGATACCGATAACCGATTATTCAGAGTGATATCGGCCGATACCGATAACCGATTATTCAGAGTGATATCGGCCGATACCGATAACCGATTATTCAGAGTGATATCGGCCGATACCCATAACCGATACCGATAGTTCTGCCTTTAATACCTTCTTTTAAATGAATAATAATGAATTCCACAATTCTGAAGGAAATGCAAATAAAAACTTTATTCTCTCCATTTCAACGAGCTGTTTCACAGTAACTGGTCTCATCAACAGAAACACATTACTCTCATTAACGTTAACACATGAACTCAATTCTGAAGATTAAAGTAAGATTTCTTAACTTATTGAATGTTATTCATTCATATAAACATTGACCGAATTGTGAAAATCCTCCTGTTAGTCTCACATTCACTCACCACAAACGCAAGCATTTCTACTTCATCACTGATATCCAACAGGTAATATATAATATCAACTTTTTTATATATGAACATTAACTGGATATGAAATATATTACTCTACAAATGTATGCTTTACACTACTCTGTGCAATATATACTTTTTGTCAACTCATCTCCATTTAAATCTTTAAATCTCAACAGTGTACTGGCCCTTTAATTCAGCTCGAGTAGCGCGGCAAAAAAAAATAAATAAATGACTCGACGCTGAAACTCCCGCTTCACTGCTGCTCACTTCCGGTGTAAAATTTTATCAGTGCAGAGATTACAAACTGCAGTTTTGTCGTCGTTCCACACAAGAGACATCGTCTTTACACACAGCACAAATCGATGTGTTTTCCCGCCCTCTTTTGATTGACAGGATATAATCGTCCCTGATCATCGGATGTTTTTAAACTATTGTCCGATGCCCCATAGCGTGAACAATAGCCTTTACATCGGTGCACCTCTACGAAGCATCCTACATTTATTCGGATTCTTTAGGCATTCAGTTGGTTTTCATATCACGAATCTTCACTTAAGGCTTTCTTAGAGGGAGAAGAGTTCTTTATGACTGTATGCCTAGCTTCAGGTGCAGGCGCATTTTCTGCATTAATACACAGGTCAAGATAATACAAGTGGGGGTGTATGTAACCCCTGAGACACTGAGGCAGTATGAAGGTGTGTGTGTGGTGGTTGTTTTTTTTTGTTGTTTTTTTGTTTTTTTTATGTGAAGGTTTTCATTCTCTCCAGCTCTTTATTTTTGGCCGCACATCCATTCACACTAGTGAATATATCCTTGATGTGACGTCTTTGCCTGAAATGATGGTTACCATTTTTTCTCTTCTTCTTCTTCATCCCACGTTTCATCATTCGGTCCCACATTAAGGACTCGGACCTTTTGTTTAAATGTTGCATCGAGGGTTTTGTATTCAACAGGCCCGAACATTTTGAGTGCAAGCTGTAACAGTAGCTCCACTTCGCACAGGGATGCATCACGGCACAGCGTCATCGATTATTTTCCTGGAACGGCGCTCCTAGTCGTGTTGTATTTCTTTCTTAAGAGTAGTGAAACGGATATTCGAGGGATTTTTGCGTGTTAAAGGGTGCTAAATGTAGTAGGACTTAACACGTTGGAACTAAAAGGCATGGAAACATTAGGGAACCTAATATGGTAGCAAAGATACCGCGACCTTGGTATTTCAGGTGGTCCGTAGCATGTCATTTTCATTGACCACACCCCTTCTTTCACCTCTGGTTAGCTTCATTTGTGCTGATGCCTCAGTCTGTCACACTCCCATTGATCGGTGCCACACGGAGCCCAGTTTTCATCGGCCACTGTTCAGATCATTATCAGAGGCCACCTACTTTTCTTCCACTTTATTTCCTCTGTCTGGTTCTTCCACCAAGCATTCCACCTGGAAAAGTGTTTTTAACCCTCACCCTGTGGTTGGGGTCATTTATGTATGAAGGAGCTGACAGAAAAACCATTTAGCGCTGGACAATGGGAAGACCAGCTATCCATTACCGAGGCCTTGGGCACACACGCCACACACACATTGACCAAAGGAATTAAATAAAACAGCCAGCTCTTTCACCCTTGTCTTCTTTTTTTCTTTCTTTTTGGGGGGGTATTATTCCAGCCCAACCAAGCTCTACACTTGTGTCCTCGCTTCACTCGGTATGAAGGTGAAGTAGTTGGGAAAAGTGCCTTGTAACGTTTAGGATGGCACTAATCTTCAACTTTAAAATCGGCTTGACATTTCCGTTATTCAAAGACGAGCGCTCTTTACCCTGTTTCTATTCTCAGCCTGCTGGCGATTTTCAGCCGCTCGTAGTCGTCTTCATTCGTGTGACACTTTCGCGCTTCCCATTTTCCTCCGTCGTCTTTTCACCATCTCGTACGTGAAGCAAAGACTATTTTTTGTGTTAGGTTTGAGCGTGATCATTTGGATAGCCAAGACCTTCAAGACACCACCCGAGAACGCCTGATGGCTGTGCTAGGACGTAGGAAGCCGACAGGAACGTTAAAATAAATAAATAAATAAGGAATACAAAGGAAGGAAACATCCGAGGTGCTGATCTTGCAAGGTGAGAATCGACCTAAGATTATGGTCCGCTTAGCAGCTCATGAAAGGCAAGAAGTGAATCGTTAAGCCAGATTGGGCTTGCCGTCACATTTGTCAAAGTCAATTGCCTTGTTTTATTTGTTTTTTTTATTTGTTTTTGTTTTTTAGAAGGATTTCTTGCTTTCTTTGTGCGGTTAATAACGAAACCACAAGCCTCGCACGAACCTAACATTCTGTCCACAGTTTGTCTCGGTTGACCTTGTGGAGTCGTCGTTTTTTTTGTTGTTGTTGTTCGTTTGTTCTCATTTGGTTTGCTACCCAAGACCTAATTAATAGCAACCATAAAATAAAAAATAAAAACATGGAAATGCAAAAGAATAAACACCTGATTGTTGAATCAGGAATCAGGAAGATAGGTGTGATGGCGTGTAGGGGAAGTGAATTTGACATTGTTTCGATCACGCCGTCTCGGTGCTAAGCACGAGTTTCGCTGCACACACGATTCGTCTGTAATCATATACAGTGTGTGTATGTGTGTGTCTGCAGTCTAAATGGCTCGAAACACCTGCTGAGAATCTTTAAAAAAAAAAAAAAAACCCAAGGCTGCGTGAACCAGCCGTGTGGAGACCCCCACTGCGGCGTTTATCGACGCCTCCACTCAAATATGCACTGCGACCGGTGTGTGTTATTATCACTATTATAAATGATCGTATCACGTCTTTATTCTGACTTCATTTCACTCCAATGAAATGCCGTTTATTTATCATGCCATGTACTGTTTAAATCTCGCAAGTCACCGAGTTTCTTGCACTCGCCGAGATGCCAGGGACCAATCGGGCCGTTCCTTTGTGTTTCTTTGTGTTCTGGTCTGAAACGGAGGCGCAGAGCTTTCAGACCTAATTTAGCTCCATTCTTTTAAGCCGTGACATAAATCCTCACAGAAGACGAGCCATGATAGAGGAGCTATCATATCCACTCTGTGACGTTCGTTTGAACCGGAGACATCCAAGTTCTCTCAAGTCACTAGGTTCTACAAACAAAAAAACTTTTTCTTTTCTTTAAAAAAAAAAACAACTTAATCAATGACCAGAAAAATAATTGTACATTATCGCGTAGTTTGAGAATTTTGAGAAAAGACTTTAAAATATATAAATAAGTAAATAAATAAACAGAAATGCATTCCGTTCTTTGTTTTTGTTTTGTTTTTTCGTTTCAATTGAAATCATTTATTCCAAAGGTGACATCTTTTCCTCTCTTCGTTTTAAAATTCCCCTCTGTTTCTTCTGTATTTCTTTCTCTCTTCTTTTTATTTCCCCTCTCTCCGCTTTAGTTTTAACACTCTAAGAAATGAAGCGGTGTATATTTGCAGCACCACTGCGGCTTTATTTTCTGTACATTCTCTGATACTGCCCCCTAGTGCACACTCCCCCTAGTGGTATGTACTTTAATATACACCCTATATGTTCAATAATGTATAGATGAGCCCTAATTCGCCGCATCGTGAATATAATGTGTCACAGAGATGTAACCTGATTACGGATACATCATGTGGCCTGAACAGACACCGATATTTATACGAATATGAAGTGCACTGTTCAGATTTTTTTTTCTTTCCTTTTGTTAACACACACACACACACAAAAAAAAAAGTCACGAGCTGGACGTATTTACTTTTATGTGGGGGAGTGGACAGAGATGAAGCTCGCAGGATAAAGAAGCGAAAGAAGATTTAATAACGTGAATGTGAGTCATGTGTGCGGTATCGTTAGTGACTGTCTTGTCGGAGTTGCGTTGGTGTAAATTAAGCTACTAGTTTGTTTATATAAACAAATCCAGTTCAATCTGTTCGAAAATATCGCACAGTATAAACAAAAACACTAACCGTGT